>NC_057794.1:105370440-105670440 GCF_018294505.1 Triticum aestivum | reverse complement strand
TACCCGTTGTAATCTCTATGTAAACATGGTGCTCAACGCCATATATTATTTCCCAATGATGTATGGCTATCCTATGATGTTTGAGTAGATCAGTTTTGTCCTATGGAATATTTGATGATCGTGATTGGTTTGAGTTACATGTTTTATTATTGTTGCTGTCCTATGGTGCTCTCCGTGTCCCGCAAGCGTGAGGGATCCCCGCTGTAGGGTTTGCAATATGTTCATGATTTGCTTATGGCGGGTGGCGTGAGTGACAGAAGCACAGACCCGAGTAAGTATGTTGTTTGCGTATGGGATAAAGAGGACTTGATACTTTAATGCTATGGTTGGGTTTTACCTTAATGATCTTTAGTAGTTGCAGATGGTTGCTAGAGTTCCAATCATAAGTGCATATGATCCAAGTAGAGAAAGTATGTTAGCTTATGCCTCTCCCTCATATAAAATTGCATTAATGATTACCGGTCTAGTTATCGATTGCCTAGGGACAAATAACTTCCTCGTAACAAAAAGCTCTTTACTAAAACTAACTTAGTTGTGTCTTTATCTAAACAGCCCCTACTTTTTATTTACATGCTCTTTAATATCTTGCAAACCTATCCAACAACACCTACAAAGTACTTATAGTTTCATACTTGTTCTAGGTAAAGCGATCATCAAGCGTGCGTAGAGTTGTATCGGTGGTCGATAGAACTTGAGGGAATATTTGTTCTGCCTTTAGCTCCTCGTTGGGTTCTACACTCTTACTTATCGAAAACTGTTGCGATCCCCTATACTTGTGGGTTATCAAGACCTTTTTCTGGCGCCATTGCCGGGGAGTCATAGCATGGGGTGAATATTCTCGTGTGTGCTTGTTTGCTTTATCACTAAGTAATTTTTTATTTGTTGTTCTTAGTTGTTTTCTATCTTTAGTTATGGGTAGGAAACGCAAAATACCAAAACAATTAGTTGTACCTACTAAACCAATGGTTAAAGAACCACTCAAAATCTATCACACTCCTGAAGTTTATTACTTGGAACATCTTTGATCCCTTTGTGCTCGTGTTGAAACCCCAACTAGCTTAGTTGAGGCCAAATCTTTAGATGAGCATGCTTGTTATGTGCGACACCGTATATCTGAAAAAGGGAAACTTTTGTTGGGTCAAATTCATCATTTGCAATGCTATGCTTGGAATTTATGTGAAATATATTATTTTACTTGTTGTTCTGAAAACCCTAAGAAACACCTTCCCTATCAATGTGAGTTTAGTGATAATGGAATCGTATCTTCGTATGCTAAGGGTGTTTATAATTACTATGATGTTCAACAAATTGAAGAATTTGTTGCTTTTAAGTGTGCTTACGAAATTGCTTCTTTGATTGAAAAGTATGATGCTACTCTTTACAAATCTGAAAATTTTGCCATACTTAAATATTGCTATGATAATTATGCTTCTAATGCCTATGTTGAACCATATATTGAGGACTACTCCGCTGTCCAAGAAGAGACTAATATTTTGCAGGAGTCTATGGAAGAAGAAATTGATGAAACTATGAGCTCATTGGATGAAAAAGATGATGAGGAGAGCGAAGAACAAAAGGAGGAAGAGCGGATTAGCTACCCGTGCCCACCTTCCAATGAGAGTAACTCTTCAACTCATACATTGTTTAATTTCCCTTTGTGCTTACCGAAGGATGAATGCTATGATAATTGCTATGATCCCGTTGATTCTTTTGAAATATCCCTTTTTGATGATGCTTGCTATGCTTGTGGCCAAGATGCCAATATGAATTATGCTTATGGAGATGAACTTGCTATAGGTCCATATGTTAAACATGAAATTGTTGCTATTACACCCACACATGATAGTCCTATTATCTTTTTGAATTCTCCCGACTACACTATATCGGAGAAATTTGCACTTATTAAGGATTATATTGATGGGTTGCGTTTTACTATTACACATGATGATTTTGATGAGTATAATATGCATGTGCTTACTGCTCCTACTTGCAATTATTATGAGAGATGAACTATATCTCCACCTCTCTATGTTTCCAACACGAAAAAATTGCAAGAAACTGTTTATACTATGCATTGGCCTTTACTATGTGTGCATGAATTGCTCTTTTATGACATGCCGATGCATAGGAAGAGAGTTAGACTTCATCATTACATGATATATGTTGCTTTGTGCTCACTACTAAATTATAAATCATTGCTAATTAAAATTGGCTTTGATATACCTTGGGATCCGGGTGGATTCACTACTTGAGCACTATATGCCTAGCTTAATGGCTTTAAAGAAAGAGCTGCCAGGGAGACAACCCAGAAGTTTTAGAGAGTCATTTATTTCTGTTGAGTGCTTTCATATAGTTTAAAAACAAAAAAAAATAAAGAGGGGAACCCAAAACTTTTTCAAAAAGAAAAGCGAAAGTGAGAAAGACGAGCATTGTTGAAGCGGGAGCTAGCCTTGAACTTTGTTCATGCTCACGGAAACTTTGTGAATCTTGATTACAGAAACTTTTCAATAAAAATAATTATCCCCTTGTACAATTCCATTGTATTATAAAAATAATGTGCCAAGGTTTGCCTTTAGGATGTTTACATTGCTTGTTGGTTTGTGTGGTGCAGGACAGAAACTTTGGCTGTAGTGCGCGATTTTACATTTTTTACTGGAACGTAAAATGGTTCTGATTATTTTTGCACTGTCTTTCTATACAAATTGTTTATCTTTCCTAATTTTGGAATAATTTTTCAAGTATCATAAGTATGGTCAATGTTCAGATTATTACATACTGTTCTGTTTTAGACAGATTCTGTTTTTTGATGCATAGTTTGCTTGTTTTGATGAAACTATTGATTTATATCAGTGGATTAAGCCATGAAAAAGTTATATTACAGTAGACAAAATGAAAAAACAAAATATGAATTGGTTTTCAACAGTACTTAGGGTAGTGATTTGCTTTATTATACTAACAGATCTTATCGAGTTTTCTATTGAAGTTTTGTGTGGATGAAGTGTTCGATGATCAAGAAGGTCTCGATGTAAGAAGAAGAAAGAGAGGCAAGAGCTCAAGCTTGGGGATGCCCAAGGCACCCCAAGTAAATATTCAAGGAGACTCAAGCGTCTAAGCTTGGGGATGCCCCGAAAGGCATCCCCTCTTTCTTCAACAAGTATCGGTATGTTTTCGGATTCGTTTCGTTCATGCGATATGTGCAATCTTGGAGCGTCTTTTTGCATTAGTTTTCATTTTTATTTTATGCACCATGCTGGTATGATATAGTCCTTGGTTGATTTATAGAATGCTCTTTGCACTTCACTTATATCATTTGAGTATGGCTTTATAGAATGCTTCATGTGCTTCACTTATATCATTTGAAGTTTGGATTGCCTGTTTCTCTTCACTTAGACAACCGCCATTTGTAGAATGCTCTTTTGCTTCACTTATAGTTGTTAGAGAGTGGGCATATCTTTTGTAGAAAGAATTAAACTCTCTTGCTTCACTTATATCTATTTAGAGAGATGACAGGAATTGGTCATTCACATGGTTAGTCATAAAATCCTACATAAAACTTGTAGATCACTGAGTATGATATGTTTGATTCCTTGCAATAGTTTTGCGATATAAAGATGGTGATATTAGAGTCATGCTAGTGGGTAGTTGTGGATTAGTAGAAATACTTGTGTTGAGGTTTGTGATTCCCGTAGCATGCACGTATGGTGAACCGTTATGCAACGAAGTCGGAGCATGATTTATGTATTGATTGTCTTCCTTATGAGTGGCGGTCGGGGACGAGCGATGGTCTTTTCCTACCAATCTATCCCCCTAGGAGCATGCGTGTAGTACTTTGTTTCGATGACTAATAGATTTTTGCAATAAGTATGTGAGTTCTTTATGCCTAATGTTGAGTCCATGGATTATACGCACTCTCACCCTTCCATCATTGCTAGCCTCTCTAGTATCGCGCAACTTTCGCTGGTACCTTAAACCCACCATGTACCTTCCTCAAAACAGACACCATACCTACCATTTATGGCATTTCCATAGCCATTCCGAGATATATTTCCATGCAACTTCCATCATCATCATATACATGACTTGAGCATCATTGTCATATTGCTTTGCATGATCGTAAGATAGCTAGCATGATGTTTTCATGGCTTGTCCGTTTTTTGATGTCATTGCTACGCTAGATCATTGCACATCCTGATACACCGCTGGAGGCATTCATATAGAGTCATATCTTTGTTCTAGATATCGAGTTGTAATATTGAGTTGTAAATAAATAAAAGTGTGATGATCATCATTATTAGAGCATTGTCCCAGTGAGGAAAGGATGATGGAGACTATGATTCCCCCACAAGTCGGGATGAGACTCCGTACGAAAAAAAGAGAAAAAAAGAGAAAGGCCAAAGAAAAAGAGAAGGCCCAAAAAAAATGATGAGAGAAAAAGAGAGAAGGGGCAATGTTATTATCCTTTTACCACACTTGTGCTTCAGAGTAGCACCATGTTCTTCATATAGAGAGTCTCTTGAGTTATCACTTTCATATACTAGTGGGAATTTTCATTATAGAACTTGGCTTGTATATTCCGATGATGGGCTTCCTCAAACACCCGAGGTCTTCATGAGCAAGCAAGTTGGATGCACACCCACTTAGTTTCAGTTTGAGCTTTCATACACTTATATCTCTTAGTGCATCCGTTGCATGGCAATCCCTACTCACTCACATTGATATCTATTGATGGGCATCTCCATAGCCTGTTGATATGCCTAGTTGATGTGAGACTATTTTCTCCTTTTTGTCTTCTCCACAACCACTATTCTATTCCACCTATAGTGCTATGTCCATGGCTCACACTCATGTATTGTGTGAAAGTTGAAAAGGTTTGAGAACGTCAAAAGTATGAAACAATTGCTTGGCTTGTCATCGGGGTTGTGCATGATTTGAATATTTTGTGTGGTGAAGATGGAGCATAGCCAGACTATATGATTTTGTAGGGATAACTTTCTCTGGCCATGTTATTTTGAAAAGACATGATTGCTTTATTAGTAGGCTTGAAGTATTATTTTTTTTATGCCAAATGATAGACTAATGCTTTGAATCACTCGTGTCTTAATATTCATGCCATGATTAGATATATGATCAAGATTATTCTAGGTAGCATTCCACATCAAAAATTATCTTTTTATCATTTACCTACTCGAGGGCGAGCAGGAATTAAGCTTGGGGATGCTGATATGTCTCTGTCGTATCTATAATTTTTTATTGTTCCATGCTAATATTATTCAACTTTCATATACTTTTGGCAACTTTTTATACTATTTTTGGGACTAACATATTGATCCAGTGCCTAGTGCCAGTTCTTGTTTGTTGCATGTTTTTTGTTTCGCAGTAAATCCATATCAAACGGAGTCCAAACGAGATAAAAACTGACGGAGATTTTTTTGGGAATATATGTGATTTTTGGGAAGAAAAATCCACGCGAGACAGTGCCCGAGGGGGGCACGAGGCAGGGGGCGTGCCCCTGACCCTTGTGGCCATCCCGTAAGGCGGTTTGTGCCCTTCTTTCGCTGCAAGAATGCTAATATCCAGATAAAGACCGTGTTAAAATTTCATCCCAATCGGAGTTACGGATCTTCGGGAATATAAGAAACGGTGAAAGGGAAGAATCAGAGAACACAGAAATAGAGAGAGACAGAGAGACAGATCCAATCTCGGAGGGGCTCTCACCCCTCCCACGCCATGGAGGCCATGTACTAGGGGGAAACCCTTCTCCCATCTAGGGAGGAGGTCAAGGAAGAAGAAGGAGGAGGAGGGGGGTTCTCTCCCCCTCACTTCCGGTGGCACCAGAGTGCCACCAGGGGCCATCATCATCACCGCAATCTTCACCAACAACTTCACCGCCATCATCACCAACTCTTCCCCCCTCTATGCAGCGGTGTAACCTCTTTCTTACCCGTTGTAATCTCTACTTAAACATGGTGCTCAATGCTATATATTATTTCCCAATGATGTATGGCTATCCTATGATGTTTGAGTAGATCCATTTTGTCCTATGGGCTATTTGATGATTGTGATTGGTCTGAGTTGCATTTTTTATTATTGGTGTTGTCCTATGGTGCTCTCCATATCGCGCAAGCATGAGGGATCCCCGTTGTAGGGTGTGCAATATGTTCATGATTTGCTTATGGTGGGTGGCGTGAGTGACAGAAGCACAGACCCGAGTAAGTAGGTTGTTTGCGTATGGGATAAAGATGACTTGATACTTTAATGCTATGGTTTGGTTTTACCTTAATGATCTTTAGTAGTTGCGGATGCTTGCTAGAGTTCCAATCATAAGTGCATATGATCCAAGTAGAGAAAGTATGTTAGCTTATGCCTCTCCCTCATATAAAATTGCAATAATGATTACCGGTCTAGTTATCGATTGCCTAGGGACAAATAACTTTCTCGTAACAAAAAGCTCTTCACTAAAACTAACTTAGTTGTGTCTTTATCTAAACAGCCCCTACTTTTTATTTACATGCTCTTTATTATCTTGCAAACCTATCCAACAACACCTACAAAGTACTTCTAGTTTCATACTTGTTCTAGGTAAAGCGATCATCAAGCATGCGTAGAGTTGTATCGGTGGTCGATAGAAATTGAGGGAATATTTGTTCTGCCTTTAGCTCCTCATTGGGTTCGACACTCTTACTTATCGAAAACTGCTGCGATCCCCTATACTTGTGGGTTATCAGGTATACACATATTTTAGTTGAAGTTGATTACATTACTAAGTGGGTAGAAGCTATTCCAACTAGTAGTGCTGATCATAACACCTGTATTAAGATGCTTAAAGAAGTTATTTTCCTGAGGTTTGGAGTCCCTAGATATTTAATGACTGATGGTAGTTCACATTTTATTCATGGTGCCTTTCGTAAAATGCTTGCTAAGTATGATGTTAATCATAGAATTGCATCTCCTTATCACCCACAGTCTAGTGGTCAAGTAGAATTGAGTAATAGAGAGCTCAAATTAATTTTGCAAAAGACTATTAATATATCTAGAAAGAATTGGTCCAGGAAACTTGATGATGCATTATGGGCCTATAGAACTGCATATAAAAATCCTATGGGTATGTCTCCGTATAAAATGGTTTATGGTAAAGCATGTCACTTACCTCTTGAACTAGAACATAAGGCATATTGGGCCATTAAAGAGCTCAACTATGATTTCAAACTTGCCGGTGAGAAGAGGTTATTTGACATTAGCTCACTTGATGAATGGAGAACCCATGCTTATGAAAATGCCAAGCTGTTTAAAGAAAAAGTTAAAAGATGGCATGATAAAAGGATACAAAAGTGTGAGTTCAATGTAGGTGATTATGTACCTCAAAGCCTCTTAGCAGACTCACAAAAGCTTCATGCAACCCACTTTTGGCAGATGAAATCCTCTCAACCACCGTACCCATTAAAGTACGATGCGCCTCTGAAATAGCCGCTTTCTCCTAAAGACTCATCAGTGCGTCCGGTTTCCCACCGGACAGTCCCGTACTCTTTCTTTTGCTCTCCATAGGAGACGAATATTCCGGACTTTGGGTGGCCGAAGGGTTACCTTCTGGCCTTGGCGGATCGGGAGAAACCCTTCGTGATGACACCTCAGGGTCGTCCGCCCCAGGAGGCGGGGAGGCAGGGGGAGGCGTTTCGCTCTCCACCATCTCCGGAAGAAGATCCCTCGAAGACGAACTCTGTTGAGAAGGGCTACGAGCCGGACTGCAAGATATATGTCTCGGTTATTGTCCTCAGAGATAAAGCAGGATATATTTACCAAAAGTACTCTTGATTCACTTACAGCTTGGTGGAGGGCTGGCCCCCTTGCGGGCACTGTGCGGTAAGGACGCCCTCCGGGGTAGGGCCCCCTGGCGAAGGTTTTTTCCCTCGTTTGGAAATGTTCTCTTACAGGTCTTCAGAGGTGGTCCTTTTCCTTCCTTGGGGAGAGGGGGTTCTAGATTCTCCTCCCCGATTATCCTCCTTCACGGAGACATTAATTCCCCCGGTTTGGATGAGTGATGCGCGAGGCCCGCTTTCGGCTTCTTTATTCCCCCCTTTATCTTCCCCTGATGGCACTTGATAAAGTGCGTGCTCAAGCATCCTGGCTAGTACAGGATCCGGTGAGCCTTCGGGAAGGGGGGCCGAACACCTGATCATCTTCACCTTTCTTATCCAGTCCTGGCCAAGAGCAACTTTTTCAGAATGATGTTGGGACAAATAAAAAGACAGAGTGTACGGCCGCAGAACTACTCACCTGGGTATCTGGACGGTTGTAGTTGAGACCCGCATCCTCGGTGGTGTCCGGACACTTTATTCGTGATCCGAAGAACAATCCATATATCTCTTCGGGCGTCCTGCCAAAGAACTACTGAATAGTTCACGGTCCTTCCGGGTTGAACTCCCACATACAGAGAGATCGACGTTGGCATGGCAGGACCCGACGAACTAGCATGAATTGCATTACCTTGACAAGGCTGACATCTCTCTTGAGGAGATCTAGGATGCGACTCTGCAATGTCGGCACATCATTAACTGGCCCCCAGTCTAGCCCCTTATTGACCCATGATGCCAGTTGCGGCGGGGGGAGCTACCTACTTAGTACTTCGGGGAGCTGTGATGTAAAACCACTCCCGCTGCCATAAGTTGGACACCTCCGGGAAGGAACCCTTTGGCCATGGGGCATCAACGCCTTTGCTTATTGTGGCGTCTCCGCAGTCTGTGTGTCGCCCATCGATCATCTTCGGCTTTACATTGAAGGTCTTGAGCTGTAACATCCCTAGCCTTGCCATGCACTTGGACTAGCTTGGTTGCTGCATCATGTCTAAATTTCTTTTAAACTTGAAATGGGGAATGTTCAAACCCTAGAACCAGATTAAGTCAAATAGGTTCAAATAAAAATATTTTCAATGAACCCAAAATGCCTTCCCAAAAATGTTCATCATCTTTGGATTGGTCTAGAACCTCTGCCAAAAATGGTGCACATTTTTCTAGGACACTTTGGATTTTTGAATTAATCCATAAGTATTTGAATTTGGACATTTAAATCTTATAAATATTTTTAATAGCCCAAATAATCCTGAAAGTACTTGACAGCTGTTGGGAAATATTTCAAAGGTGCCTAAAATTATTTTCAGGATTTTACCAAGTGGTTTAGTATTTTTACTAAACCAAAAACAACAGAAATGAAAATAGAAAATGGAAACTAAGAAAAGACAGAAACCTCACCTGGGCCTTACCTGGCAGAAGAGGCCCAGCCCACCAGGGGCTGAGTGGTCTTCTTCCTCCTGCCAGGAGGGCAGACAGGTGCTTGGCGTGCGCGCCGACGACGCCTTGCCACCTCCTACTTCAGCCACACAACCCCGGCCCCTCCAGACGTGGCACGGAGACGCCCAGCTTCCCCTCTTTCATTTCCCCCTCTCTCTGGTCACCTCCCCCCTTCTCTGTTCCTCGTGCGCGCAACCACCGAGCGCCTCGCAACGTGCCGACGAGCTCCAGCGCAGCCACCGCGCACGCCTCGCCTCGCCGTTCGGTCCCCTAGCTCCGCCCCGATGCCATGGAGCCGCACGCTAAAGAACGCAACCATGGGAGCCCCTACAACACCGCCTGCATCGCCTTCTTCTCCCTTTGGCCGCCAAGATCACCGGCAATGCCACGACGCCGTCCGTGCTTCCCCGAGCCCACTTCGACGCCCCCTACAACCGCCGTGAGCCACTACATCGAACCCCTCTCTCCCCGTGCTCGTTTTCCCCCTCTGGCTGTCGCTTCCGTCAAGCCCGAGACCTCACTGCCGTCGGCCATGGCGCCACCGCGGCTACTGACGCCATAGCTCGCGCCTGAGCGTGTCCCCGTGTTCAGTACTTCCCCAGGAGCACGTAGCACCCATCAGTTCCTCCCCTAGTGCACCGTAGCATCGAGTCGGTCGGTGCCCGAGCTCCGGCCGCCGCTGTTTCCGGCCACCCCAGCCGCTGACTTCGGTCCCATCGGATGCGGAAGAGCGCCAGCTACGCATAGAGCCTCTCCGCCGCTTGTTTGGTCACCGGAAGGCAAAACCCGATGCCCTCCGCCGCGTCTGTCGTCGCCGGCCTCGAGCGTGGACCAAGTACGGTAGGTTTGAACCCGCCGACCAGGGGTTTGACCTCCCCTAGCTGACTGACGTGTGGGCCAGGCCCCCTTTTTTTAATTAGTGTTAGATTTAGTTAGTACTAATTAACTTAGTTAAGTAGATTAGACACTGACATGCGGGCCCAGGCTCTAATTAACTTAGGTTAGTTACTTAGTCACTGACCAGTGGGCCCCACTGGTCAGGTTTGACCCTGGCTGGCCCGTTGACTCGCTGACGCAGTGGTGACATCATGCTGATGCTATAAATCATTTTCTGGATTTAAGTTTATTCAGGAAATTCCAGAAAATGCCCAAAATTTCTAAAAATCATAGAAAGTTATCTATAACTCCAAATGAAATAATTTATATATGAAAAATTATCAGAAAAATTCAAGGAATCCATCTGTACCATTTTCATGCATGTTTGAGCAAGTTAACCTCACTATTTAGGATGAAACATGATTAGGGAAAATTTCATAATAGATTTGGAGTTGTAATTTGATGTAGTTTTGAATTCCACTTCAATTAAAATGACTTTCTATTGCATTAGCCCAAACACTAGCATATTGCCATGTCATGATCATGCATCATATTGTCGCATTTGCATTGACTGTGTTCTTCTCTATTGCCGGTGCTTGTCCCCTCTCGGTAGGCGTATCCCGATGATGAGTTCGATGACACCGATGAAGAGCTATAATATCTTCAGAAGTGCCAGGAAAGCAAAACCCACTTGTTCATTCCGATACAATCCCACTCTCTCGCTCCTGCTCTCTTTTACTGCATTAGGACAACAACGTTTCAACTGCTACATGCTGCGGTAGCTGAACCCCTTTCCTCTGCATGACCTGTCATTGCCACAGTAAATAGATGAAACCCACTAGCATGAGTAGGAGTTGTTTGAGCCCTGATGTGCCTACTCATTCATGTTTGTTTGTCATGTCTGCTACTGCTTAGAGTTGAGTCAGGTCCAATTCATCGGGGATGAATTGGAATGTGGTGAACATGTCCTACTGTTGAGAGCTAAGTGTGTGAACACGATTTGGTAAAGGTAGCGGTGAGAGGCCATGTAGGAGTACATGGTGGGTTGTCTCATTACAGCCGTCCTTAGGAACTGAGTTATGTGTTTGTGATCCATGAACAGCTACTACCACGCATTGGAATGCTTAAGTGCCCCTCTCGACTTATTAATCAACCTGATCTCTGTCCAGGAGTTGCAACTAGTTTCTGGTGTTTGTAGGTAGTGTTAGTAGTCTACCAAGTGGCACCCGGTACAGGTGGGCTTGGGACAGACTAGGCACAGTGGCACGGTGTACCAAGTGGCACCTGGATGGTGGGCTTGGGAACCCTACTCACATCGTTTGGGGCTGTGAGCGACACCCCGGCCAGATCTCCTTGCGGATGGAACCCGAATAGGCAATAAACCTGGACTAGAGAATTGTTGGTTAGTCAGGTCGTGGCCGACTCCCTCGCCCGGCTTCCGCTTGAAGGTTGCTGAGGTACATGATGTGTACAGGGCGATATGTGGCGAGAGCGTGTGTGAAGAAATACACCCCTGCAGGGTTATCATTATCTATTCGAATAGCCGGATTCCTCGGATATGGAAACTTGGACCCCTTGCATAGTTCATAGACAAGTGAAAGTGGATACTCTAAAATGGGCAAGATAAGCGTGAGTGCTATGGATGGCGTTCTTGTAGGGAGACGGGAGCGGATCCATGGTGGTGTATTGATATGGTGAATTTGTGGACTCGTGTGCGCCACCTCAAAAGAGTTACTTGCAGTCGTAGTTCAGGTTAGCCACTGAGTCAAAGTTGTCTTGGTGCAGTTAAACTCCACCACCCCCTTTGTTCATACCGATGCATATGTAGTTCGTTCTGATGTAAGTCTTGCTGGGTACATTTGTAGTCACGTTTGCTTAATTTATGTTTTGCAGAGAGACGTCAGTCTTGCTAGTAGTTCCACGTGGACTTCGACATTTAGCTTGTTACCTCAGCTACGATCTTGTACCCTTGGGAGGGTCTTGTAGATAGTCAGGCTTCTGAGCCTTCTTCATTTGTAGTTGTCTGTACTCAGGCAAGTTAAGCTTCCGCATGTGCTTGTTGCTTGTATGCTTTGCATGTTGGGTCATGAGACCCATGTTTGTAATATCTCGCTCCTCGGAGCCTAATGAATAAATACTTGAGTTGTAGAGTTATGTTGTGGTGCCATGTTGTATTTACACATATCAAGCATATTGTGTGTATGATTGAAATGCTTGGTATGTGTGGGATCCCACAACCTAGTTATTTATCCTTGGTAGCCTCTCTTATGGGGAAATGTAGTATTGTGCTTCCATGAGCCATAGTAGTCCACTACAGCCTGGTTCACCGGAGTCCTGCTAGCCCAGCACTACTGCTCCGGAACACTTGACTGGCCGGTGTGTGATTCACTTCGTTCATGTGTCTGTCCCTTCGGGGAAATGTCACGCGGTGACATCCGGAGTCCCGCCTAGCCTTCTACAGGCTGGGTTCCCGGAGTCCTGTTAGCCCGGTGCTACAACCCGGACTCACACGCTGCTGACCGACATGCTCGATGTTGATTCCTGTATGCCTGTCCCCGTAAGTTAGTGCCACTTTGGGTTCACAACTAGTCATGTCGGCCCGGGTTCTCTGTCATATGAATGCTAGCGACACTATCATATAAGTGAGCCAAAAGGCGCAAACGGTCCCGGGCCATGGTAAGGCGACACCCATGGGAATACCGTGCGTGAGGCCGCAAAGTGATATGAGGTGTTACAGGCTAGATCGGTGTGACTTAGAATCGGGGTCCTGACAGCTTTGGTATCAGAGCCTGACTTCCTGTAGGATTACCAAGCCAGGCAAGCAAAACCCCCCTTTTCATTTCGATACAATCCCACTCTCTTGCTCCTGCTCTCTTTTACTACATTAGGACAACAACGTTTCAACTGTTACATGCTGTGGTAGCTGAACCCCTTTCCTCTGCATGACCTGTCATTGCCACAGTAAATAGATGAAACCCACTAGCATGAGTAGGAGTTGTTTGAGCCCTGATGTGCCCACTCATTCATGTTTGTCTGTCATGCCTGCTACTGCTTAGAGTTGAGTCAGGTCTGATTCATCGGGGATGAATTGGAATGTGGTGAACATGTCCTACTGTTGAGAGCTAAGTGTGTGAACACGATTTGGTAAAGGTAGCGGTGAGAGGCCATGTAGGAGTACATGGTGGGTTGTCTCATTGCAGCCGTCCTTAGGAACTGAGTTCTGTGTTTGTGATCCATGAATAGCTACTACCACGCATTGGAATGCTTAAGTGCACCTCTCGACTTATTAATCAACCTGATCTCTGTCCAGGAGTTGCAACTAGTTTCTGGTGTTTGTAGGTAGTGTTAGTAGTCTACCAAGTGGCACCCGGTACAGGTGGGCTTGGGACAGACTAGGCACAGTGGCACGGTGTACCAAGTGGCACCCGGATGGTGGGCTTGGGAACCCTGCTCACATCGTTTGGGGCCGTGAGCGACACCCCGGCCGGATCTCCTTGCAGATGGAACCCGAATAGGCGATAAACCTGGACTAGAGACTTGTTGGTTAGTCAGGTCGTGGCCGACTCCCTCGCCCGGCTTCCCCTTTAAGGTTGCCGAGGTACATGACGTGTACAGGGCGATAAGTGGCGAGAGCGTGTGTGAAGAAGTACACCCCTGCAGGGTTATCATTATCTATTCGAATAGCCGGATTCCTCGGATATGGAAACTTGGACCCCTTGCATAGTTCATAGACAAGTGAAAGTGGATACTCTAAAATGGGCAAGATAAGCGTGAGTGCTATGGATGGCGTTCTTGTAGGGAGACGGGAGCGGATCCATGGTGGTGTATTGATATGGTGAATTTGTGGACTCGTGTGCGCCACCTCAAAAGAGTTACTTGCAGTCGTAGTTCAGGTTAGCCATTGAGTCAAAGTTGTCTTGGTGCAGTTAAACTCCACCACCCCCTTTGTTCATACCGATGCATATGTAGTTCGTTCTGATGTAAGTCTTGCTGGGTACATTTGTAGTCATGTTTGCTTAATTTATGTTTTGCAGAGAGACGTCAGTCTTGCTAGTAGTTCCACGTGGACTTCGACATTTAGCTTGTTACCTCAGCTACGATCTTGTACCCTTGGGAGGGTCTTGTAGATAGTCAGGCTTCTGAGCCTTCTTCATTTGTAGTTGTCTGTACTCAGGCAAGTTAAGCTTCCGCATGTGCTTGTTGCTTGTATGCTTTGCATGTTGGGTCATGAGACCCATGTTTGTAATATCTCGCTCCTCGGAGCCTAATGAATAAATACTTGAGTTGTAGAGTTATGTTGTGGTGCCATGTTGTATTTACACATATCAAGCATATTGTGTGTATGATTGAAATGCTTGGTATGTGTGGGATCCCACAACCTAGTTATTTATCCTTGGTAGCCTCTCTTATGGGGAAATGTAGTATTGTGCTTCCATGAGCCATAGTAGTCCACTACAGCCCGGTTCACCGGAGTCCTGCTAGCCCAGCACTACTGCTCCGGAACACTTGACTGGCCGGTGTGTGATTCACTTCGTTCATGTGTCTGTCCCTTCGGGGAAATGTCACGCGGTGACATCCGGAGTCCCGCCTAGCCTTCTACAGGCTGGGTTCCCGGAGTCCTGTTAGCCCGATGCTACAACCCGGACTCACACGCTGCTGACCGACATGCTCGATGTTGATTCATGTATGCCTGTCCCCGTAAGTTAGTGCCACTTTGGGTTCACAACTAGTCATGTCGGCCCGGGTTCTCTGTCATATGAATGCTAGCGACACTATCATATACGTGAGCCAAAAGGCGCAAACGGTCCCGGGCCATGGTAAGGCGACACCCATGGGAATACCGTGCGTGAGGCCGCAAAGTGATATGAGGTGTTACAGGCTAGATCGGTGTGACTTAGAATCGGGGTCCTGACAGCTTTGGTATCAGAGCCTGACTTCCTGTAGGATTACCAAGCCAAGCTGGTCGAAGTCGTGTCTAGAAATGCTTTAGTTATATAAGGGAATTGATTGTGGATGGGAACGTAAGGCTCTTTTTACTCCTTATCCTCATGACCTTCTGATCTGACTCATCTTATCTTTTCTACGGGGTTAAGAACTAGGCTTCTCTTCTATCTCTCAGGATGATGTGTTACTAAACCATAGTTGCCTAGGATTGTTGAGTTCAAGCCTCAGTTCAGTTGCTACTAGTTCCATATGTTCATAGCTAGCCTCAGAACTTTGATATTGTGATGTTAAGTGGTTATGCCACCATTTTTGCAGGATGTCTCAAATCATTTTGAGCATTTATAGCCGTTATGCTATCCGAGTCATCCCAGGTTTCTAGATAGTCTAATGCACTTGCAATCATTCCTCCATGTTACTGATGTCCATTTGGTCCAGATTAATCACACTAACCAGTGTGTTGAGGTACTCCGTTGCCTTGACATGTATGTTGGAGTTAGTATTATGACCCTAGGTGTCTTTGAGAACCACTCAGTAATCTAGAAATGTTTTGTATTCCCAGTGTGATGATTCTGGCAACCATTCTCGAAAGCATCCCGTGATGCCATTTAGTAGTAGATATTCTATTTCTGGGTTCTTAAGCCCAAGATTCACCCTACTTGCTTCATGTTGATAGTGTTGCTAGTTCCTTTAGGATATTAGCAACCTTGTGATAGTCCTCGAGGTCTGTGGTATTTCCTTCTTCCAAATACCATGAAGTGCTTATGGCAGAAGTTCTTTTGAACCAAAAGATCACAACCAGAGTGCTGTTGATGAGTTCTCCGTTCTACATTGTGACTCTGCCAGTTCTACCTTTCTGCATGGGTTATCCAGAAGAAATATGTTGAACTCGTTCGGCATACTAATCTAAGCATCCACAACTCAGAAAGTATATGTTCCCTTGAGTTGTCCCCCTTCAGTTATATTCCGACCCTCATCTATCAATTGATAGTCAAGGGTATGTGTGCATTCGTGTTCATCGATGCCTATTATTCTTGTGGTCCGTCAAGCCATTCTATTCTGGAATGACTAGGAGAAACAAACTCCAGCACCTCATCCATTTCTTGGATTGGTCAATGTAGTTGTATTCCGCAGATCAAAATGCCAATCTAGCCTTTGTTCTGCTCTACTTCGGAGTATTACCCTCTTTATGTCAGGATTGCCATGAGAATTGCACCACCTCTTATGAATTCTTGACGAAGTGATACTTCTCGCCGTCATTATCTACTCCTCGGTTCCATGTTGTTGTAACCGGAATGCCGACAAGTGATTTGTGATGTGTGAAATCAATACTCTGAGCAACTTGTTGCTTGGTAGTAAATGGAAAATATTCTCATTCTTAGCGTGTTGGTTACTGAATCATCATTCTAAGATAGATTGTGCTACCTATTCCTTATTTTTGGTGCACTCTTCGATCAATGAGTTAGGATTATTCAATCCCTTGCTTATTTGATCATATCATCTTGCCTCGAAAGCAAGATTGCTCCCGAGCTTAATAACATTTCGGTGGTTCATGATTTTCCGAATATCTTCTCGGAAGTATTACCAGGTTGTCACCTGACCGCTATTTGGAGTTTGTGATCAAGTTGGTTTCTTGTAAACCAGACATTCTCCAAGAATCTGTGTCGGTTACCCCCCTGAGCTAGTTGGTTAAGCTAAACCATAACTTGGAGAGTTGGAAGATAAAAGCTTGCCAGCTTAGTTCATTTCAAGGGATATATTTCCGTGTGTCGAAGATAGATGATATCTTCATCGATTGGTCCCTGTGATCAGTTGTTGGACCTATTGTCGTATCAAAACTTTGACTTGAGTATGGGCCATCGTCAAGTCAAATCAGAACCAATGATGTTCGTAATGTTGTCTTACTCGTGGTTCATCCCTCGAGCATACACCATTACATCTTTTGGTCTAACCAATGCTATCACCATGTTCACATGATGGTGGAAGTCCAGTGATATGGAAATTTCGATGAGTTGCTGTTGAGCCCATCAGTAGCATTTTGTCTCCCCCATGATTCATGTTGAACATCAAACTAGTATTGGAAACTTTGTAAGCAATGCCTTCGTGTTCCGTTCATGAAGCTTATGCTGGGATGGAAGAAGTGACTTCCTCAAATTCATGTGTTTTGCAGCAAGTTGCCACCATGAGTTTGAGAAAGATTGTTTTGCTTCCTCTGGAATCATCCCAAGTCAGTCATGCATGTGCGAAGTATTCTATGGTTTGATAGACTGATCATCTTCATTCTGTATGTATCCCTAGCACACGAAGCCACTGATTGATTTGTTCAAGTAGAAGAAGTTCCTTCTTAAGAGCATGCCTTATGCAAGGACTTTGTTATCCTCGATGATGGTTCCCCACCTGAACTCGGTAGTGTTTTTATTATAAGACTACTATGTGGTCATGCTTGTCTGGGACAACATGTTCACATGTGTAGCAGAACCAGCTCATGTTTTGGAGCATGCTATCGTAGTTCATTTCCCGAGAATCTCGCAACGTCATATCGTCGATTTGTGTTGCAAACTTTCATTCTCCTTTCTAGACTTGATGAGTCTGGATTATCCCGACACCAACCAGATCTAAATCTCAGGCAGTTATGATGGTTGGCACGTTTCTCAAGAACTATAATATTGGTCTCTCTGTAACCCGGTAAAGTGGATGTTGTGGCTAACACACCCACCCAGAAGACTTATTATTGTAGTATGTTGATTGAGAAAGTTGGCCACCTCCCCATAAGGATCTCATAGAATTTATTCCAATAGTTGTACCATATGGATTTTTGTGTTCCCAAAGTCCGAGCCTTTACTTGATGTTCTAGATACCAACCATATCAATAAATGGGTTATCCTAGCACATCAAGGAGAACATTGAAGCAGAGTGCTAAATGTCTCTCGGTCGATCATCCAGATTCTGTTTCCTTAGCCTCGCTAAGGGGAAGTCTAAGAAGGTGTTATCTTCCTTTGTATCCGCATTGTCCATCACTATTCATCATGGTAGTAAGATTTGATGCCAGGATCCTCGACACGGATGTTGGTAGAACCTTGATGAATATGGAAATGCTCAAGTTCTTGAGAGCACGCGCAAGAAAAATCATCCATTGCGTTGTCTTCAATAAGGCAGTCCACATCATCCATCCTAGTCGGAGTATGCCATTCTGTCGAACCCTTCCAACGATCGATTGTGATTACCTCAGGCTGGTATGAAGAGTTTCAATGATCTTTGTATAAAAAGTAATTCTTTTTGCCACCTAAGGGAATAGCTCTACGAGTCACATTCCCTAAGGTGCCCCGCTATGGAAGCATGGCAGCTAACCCCCCGCTACGTCGTGACCGGGTGTGGGATTGTTGCCTACCAAATTGAACCCTTGTCATCAGTTTGTTTCCATTGCTTATGATGGGTGTTTTGCGTCTCAACTCAAGAGATATTGTTATGTCTCATTCCATTAGTTGATCGTCAGTTATTCGATCTTCGAGAAGATCGATTCCTATAGAGTCTCTTTCTGTCATCGTCGTGCTGGATGAAGATCTCGAAAGCGAAGACGTCAAGATCAATATGAAGTATGGGTCATGAAGATTATATCAGCTTTGTGTTCCCTCTGTCTCCTTACCTCACGTCTTGAATCTCGGGGCGAGATTCTTTTTTAGTGGGGGTGAGTTGTAACATCCCTAGCCTTGCCATGCACTTGGACTAGCTTGGTTGCTGCATCATGTATAAATTTCTTTTAAACTTGAAATGGGGATTGTTCAAACCCTAGCACCAGATTAAGTCAAATAGGTTCAAATAAAAATATTTTCAATGAACCCAAAATGCCTTCCCAAAAATGTTCATCATCTTTGGATTGGTCTAGAACCTCTGCCAAAAATGGTGCACATTTTTCTAGGACACTTTGGATTTTTGAATTAATCCATAAGTATTTGAATTTTGACATTTAAATCTTATAAATATTTTTTATTGTCCAAATAATCCTGAAAGTACTTGAGGGCTGTTGGGAAATATTTCAAAGGTGCCTAAAATTACTTTCAGGATTTTACCAAGTGGTTTAGTATTTTTACTAAACCAAAAACAACAGAAATGAAAATAGAAAACAGAAACTAAGAAAAGACAGAAACCTCACCTAGGCCTTACCTGGCAGAAGAGGCCCAGCCCACCAGGGGCTGAGTGGTCTTCTTCCTCCTGCCACGAGGACAGACAGGTGTGTGGCGTGCGCGCCGACGACGCCTTGCCACCTCCTGCTTCAGCCACGCAACCCCGGCCTCTCCAGACGTGCCACGGAGACGCCCACCTTCCCCTCTTCCATTTCCCCCTCTATCTGGTCGCCTCCCCCCTTCTTTGTTCCTCATGCGCGCAACCACCGAGCGCCTCGCAGCGCGCGCACGCCTCGCCTCGCCGTTTGGTCCCGTAGCTCCGCCCCGACATCGTGGAGCCGCACGCTAAAGAACGCGACCATGGGAGCCCCTGCAACGCCGCCTACATCGCCTTCTTCTCCCTCCGGCCGCCGAGATCGCCGGCAATGCCATGACGCCGTCCGTGCTTCCCTGAGCCCACTTCGACGCCCCCTACAACCGCCGTGGGCCACTACACCAAACCCCTCTCTCCCCGTGCTCGTTTGCCCCCTCGGGCTGTCGCTTCGGTAAAGCCCGAGACCTCACTGCCGCCGGCCATGGCGCCACTGCGGCTACTGACACCATAGCCCGCGCCTGAGCGTGTTCCCGTGTTAAGTACTTCCCCAGGAGCACGTAGCACCCATCAGTTCCTCCCCTAGTGCACCATAGCGTCGAGTCGGTCGGCGCCCGAGCTCCGGCCGCCGCTGTTGAGGTTGCCGCCGCCATTTCCGGCCACCCCAGCCACTGACTTCGGTCCCATCGGATGCGGAAGAGTGCCAGCTACGCATAGAGCCTCTCCGCCGCTTGTTTGGTCACCGGACGGCAAAAGCCGATGCCCTCTGCTGCGTCTGTCGTCGCCGACGTTGAGTGTGGACCAAGTCCGGTAGGTTTGAACCCGCTGACCAGGGGTTTGACCTCCCCTGGCTGACTGACGTGTGGGCCAGGCCCCCTTTTTTAATTAGTGTTAGATTTAGTTAGTACTAATTAACTTACTTAAGTAGATTAGACACTTACATGCGGGCCCAGGCTCTAATTAACTTAGGTTAGTTAGTTAGTCACTGACTAGTGGGCCCCACTAGTTAGGTTTGACCCTGGCTGGCCCGTTGACTCGCTGACGCAGTGCTGACATCATTTTGACGCTATAAATCATTTTCTGGATTTAAGTTTATTCAGGAATTTCCAAAAAATGCCCAAAACTTCTAAAAATCATAGAAAATTATCTATAACTCCAAATGAAATAATTTTTATATGAAAAATTATCAGAAAATTCAAGGAATCCATCTGTACCATTTTCATGCATGTTTGAGCAAGTTAACCTCACTACTTAGGATGAAACATGATTAGGGCAAATTTCATAATAGATTTGGAGTTGGAATTTGATGTAGTTTTGAATTCCACTTCAATTAAAATGACTTTCTGTTGCATTAGCCCAAACACTAGCATATTGCCATGTCATGATCATGCATCATATTGTTGCATTTGCATTGATTGTGTTCTTCTCTATTGCCGGTGCTTGTCCCCTCTCGGTAGGCGTATCCCGACGATGAGTTCGATGACACTGATGAAGAGCTATAATATCTTCAGAAGTGCCAGGCAAGCAAAACCCCCCTTTTCATTTTGATACATTCCCACTCTCTTGCTCCTGCTCTCTTTTACTACATTAGGACAACAACGTTTCAACTGTTACATGCTGTGGTAGCTGAACCCCTTTCCTCTGCATGACCTGTCATTGCCACAGTAAATAGATGAAACCCACTAGCATGAGTAGGAGTTGTTTGAGCCCTGATGTGCCCACTCATTCATGTTTGTCTGTCATGCCTACTACTGCTTAGAGTTGAATCAGGTCTGATTCATCGGGGATGAATTGGAATGTGGTGAACATGTCCTACTGTTGAGAGCTAAGTGTGTGAACACGATTTGGTAAAGGTAGCGGTGAGAGGCCATGTAGGAGTACATGGTGGGTTGTCTCATTGCAGCCGTCCTTAGGAACTGAGTTCTGTGTTTGTGATCCATGAATAGCTACTACCACGCATTGGAATGCTTAAGTGCACCTCTCGACTT
The DNA here is from genome assembly GCF_018294505.1 of Triticum aestivum. Taxonomy (NCBI): domain Eukaryota; kingdom Viridiplantae; phylum Streptophyta; class Magnoliopsida; order Poales; family Poaceae; genus Triticum; species Triticum aestivum. Next base: position 105,649,142 of record NC_057794.1, on the reverse strand, counting down.
ATTAATCAACCTGATCTCTGTCCAGGAGTTGCAACTAGTTTCTGGTGTTTGTAGGTAGTGTTAGTAGTCTACCAAGTGGCACCCGGTACAGGTGGGCTTGGGACAGACTAGGCACAGTGGCACGGTGTACCAAGTGGCACCCGGATGGTGGGCTTGGGAACCCTGCTCACATCGTTTGGGGCCGTGAGCGACACCCCGGCCGGATCTCATTGCAGATGGAACCCGAATAGGCGATAAACCTGGACTAGAGACTTGTTGGTTAGTCAGGTCGTGGCCGACTCCCTATCCCGGCTTCCACTTTAAGGTTGCCGAGGTACATGACGTGTACAGGGCGATAAGTGGCGAGAGCGTGTGTGAAGAAGTACACCCCTGCAGGGTTATCATTATCTATTCGAATAGCCGGATTCCTCGGATATGGAAACTTGGACCCCTTGCATAGTTCATAGACAAGTGAAAGTGGATACTCTAAAATGCTCAAGATAAGCGTGAGTGCTATGGATGGCGTTCTCGTAGGGAGACGGGAGCGGATCCATGGTGGTGTATTGATATGGTGAATTTGTGGACTCGTGTGCGCCATCTCAAAAGAGTTACTTGCAGTCGTAGTTTAGGTTAGCCACTGAGTCAAAGCTGGCTTGCTCCAGTTAAACTCCACCACCCCCTTTGTTAATACCGATGCATATGTAGTTAGTTCTGATGTAAGTCTTGCTGGGTACATTTGTAGTCACGTTTGCTTAATTTATGTTTTGCAGAGAGACGTCAGTCTCGCTAGTAGTTCCACGTGGACTTCGACGTTTAGCTTGTTACCTCAGCTATGATCTTGTACCCTTGGGAGGGTCTTGTAGATAGTCAGGCTTCTGAGCCTTCTTCATTTGTAGTTGTCTATACTCAGACAAGTTAAGCTTCCGCATGTGCTTGTTGCTTGTATGCTTTGCATGTTGGGTCATGAGACCCATGTTTGTAATATCTCGCTCCTCGGAGCATAATGAATAAATACTTGAGTCGTAGAGTTATGTTGTGGTGCCATGTTGTATTTACACATATCGAGCATATTGTGTGTATGATTGAAATGCTTGATATGTGTGGGATCCGACAACCTAGTTGTTTATCCTTGGTAGCCTCTCTTATGGGGAAATGTAGTCTTGTGCTTCCATGAGCCATAGTAGTCCTCTACAGCCCGGTTCACCGGAGTCCTGCTAGCCCAGCACTACTGCTCCGGAACACTTGACTGGCCGACGTGTGATTCACTTCGTTCCTATGTCTGTCCCTTCAGGGAAATGTCACGCGGTGACATCCGGAGTCCTGCCTAGCCTGCTATAGCCCGGGTTCCCAGAGTCCTGTTAGCCCAGTGCTACAGCCTGGATTCACACGCTGCTGACCGACATGCTTGATGTTGATTGATGTATGCCTGTCCCTGTAAGTTAGTGCCACTTTGGGTTCACGACTAGTCATGTCGGCCTGGGTTCTCTGCCATATGGATGCTAGTGACACTATCATATACATGAGCCAAAAGGCACAAACGGTCGCGGGCCATGGTAAGGCGACACCCGTGGGAATACCGTGCGTGAGGCTTCAAAGTGATATGAGGTGTTATAGGCTAGATCGATGTGACTTAGAATCGGGGTCCTGACATGAGCCATAAGCCGAAGTGTGGGGTGATGCGGAGGAAGGACTCACACACGACGATAAACGACGAGATGTGAAGGATGGAATCTGGGGCTAGATTGTGGAAATCGAGCCCGTAATAGAACATAATCCCTCTAACAAAGGGATCAAGACTAAAACACAGCCCTCGGAGGAAGTGGGAAACAAATACGATGCTCTCGTTGGGTTCGGGAGTGGGGATGACCTCCCTTGAGCAGGCAGCCTGTGCAAGATTTTGGCGGTCAGATACCTGGCTTCCCTTAGCTTCTTAATGTCCACCTGTGTGACAGAGGAAGCCATCCACCGGCCTTGAATGTTGGATCCGGACATGGTTGAAGGTCCGAAGCACTTGGCTTGAGCCTTGGGTGTCGGAACTCAAGGTGGGAGAAGGGAAGGATCGAGCGCGAGAAGAAAAGGACATGCCTTGGCCCCTTTATAAAGAGGGTGAATATCAAGCTTCCTCCGCGTGCCCGTTTGGAACTTGCCTAAAATCGAGGAGTCATATTAACAAGCACGGTTGGGTTACCCACACCCGTATTGATGAGAATCTCGTGATAAGGGGACATGATCTCTGCTTCGACAAGACGTGCCAAGAAAACCGCCTCGCAACACGTTCAATGGCAGGCAGGGAAAACGGTTCGTAATGACCGGGCCACGGCAGGACGCCACGTTATTGAAAGTTGTCAGCAGATTGGATTTGTGGAATAATATACTCTCTACGGTGGTATGTGGAATTTGTTTTGCAGATCCCGACACGATCCTTGTGTTCAAAATCTTCTATGGAGTATTCGGAGAAGGAACCCACCTTGCAATGCCGAAGACAATCTGCGCGCCAGACTCATCATCATTGAAGCCTGGTTCAGGGGCTACTTAGGGAGTCCTAGATTAGGGGGTCCTCGAACAGCCGGACTATATACTTTGGTCAGACTGTTGGACTATGAAGATACAAGATTGAAGACTTTGTCCCGTGTCCGGGTGGGACTCTCCTTTGCATGGAAGGCAAGCTTGGCAATTCGGATATGTAGATCTCCTCCCTTATGACCGACTCTGTGTAACCCTAGCCCCCTCTTGTGTCTATATAAACCAGAGGGTTTAGTCCATAGGACAACAACAATCATAATCATAGGCTAGCTTCTAGGGTTTAGCCTCTACGATCTCATGGTAGATCAACTCTGGTAATACTCATATCATCAAGATCAATCAAGCAAGAAGTAGGGTATTACCTCCCTCGAGAGGGCCCAAACCTGGGTAAACATCGTGTCCCCTACCTCCTGTTACCATCCGCCTTAGACGCACAGTTCGGGACCCCCTACTCGAGATCCGCTGGTTTTGACACCGACAGGGAGGCAAAACTATAAGCCCCTATCTTTCTCTGTGTCTGATTAAGACTTCGTACCCATAAGTATTGCGTGAGTGTTAGAAATTGTGAAAGACTAAAAGATGGTTGAGTATGTGGACTTGCCGAAAAGCTCTTATATTGACTCTTTCCCATGTTATGATAAATTGCAATTGCCTCAATGACTGAGATTAGAGTTTGTTGGTTCTCAATGAAGTTTATGATTCATACTTGAAATTGTGATTGAATTGTTACTTTAGCATAAGAGATCATATGACAATATATATATGTTGTTCTTCTAAGAATGATCATGATGCCCTCATGTCCGTATTTTATTTTTATCGACACCTCTATCTCTAAACATGTGGACATATTTTTTGATTTCTGCTTTCGCTTGAGGACAAGCGAGGTCTAAGCTTGGGGGAGTTTATACGTCCATTTTGCATCATGCTTTTATATCAATATTTATTGCATTATGGGCTGTTATTACACATTATGTCACAATACTTACGCCTATTCTCTCTTATTTTACATGGTTTACATAAAGAGGGAGAATGCCGGCAGCTGGGTTTCTGGGCTGGAAAAGGAGAAAATATTAGAGACCTATTCTGCACAGCTCCAAAAGTCCTGAAACTTCACGAAAGCTATTTCCAGAATATATAAAAAATACTGAGCGCAAGAAGTTCCAGAGGGGGGCCACACCCTGGCCACGAGGGTGGGGGGCGCACCCCCCTGCATCATGGGCCCCCTGGTGGCCCTCCAATGCCCATCTTCTGCTATATGGAGTCTTTCGTCGAGAAAAAAATCATAAGCCATCTTTTGGGACGAGACTCCGCCGCCACGAGGCGGAACCTTGGCGGAACCAATCTAGGGCTCTGGCGGAGCTGTTCTGCCGGGGAAACTTCCCTCCGGGAGGGGGAAATCATCACCATCGTCATCACCAACGATCCTCTCATTGGGAGGGGGTCAATCTCCATCAACATCTTCACCAGCACCATCTCATCTCAAACCCTAGTTCATCTCTTGAATCCAATCTTTGTATCCAAACCTCAGATTGGTACCTGTGGGATGCTAGTAGTGTTGATTACTCCTTGTAGTTGATGCTAGTTGGTTTACTTGGTGGAAGATCATATGTTCAGATCCATTATGCATATTAATACCCCTCTGATTATGAACATGAATATGCTTTGTGAGTAGTTACGTTTTTCCTGAGGACATGGGAGAAGTTTTGCTATTAGTAGTCATGTGAATTTGGTATTCGTTCGATATTTTGATGAGATGGATGTTGTCATCCCTCTAGTGGTGTCATGTGAACATCGACTACATGACACCTCACCATTCTTTGGGCCTAGAGGGAGGCATTGGGAAGTAATAAGTAGATGATGGGTTGCTAGAGTGACAGAAGCTTAAACCCTAGTTTATGCGTTGCTTCGTAAGGGGCTGATTTGGATCCATATGTTTCATGTTATGGTTAGCTTTACCTTAATACTTCTGTTGTAGTTGCGGATGCTTGCAATAGGGGTTAATCATAAGTGGGATGCTTGTCCAAGTAAGGGCAGTACCCAAGCACCGGTCCACCCACATATCATATTATCAAAGTACCGAACGCGAATCATATGATCGTGATGGAAACTAGCTTGACGATAATTCCCATGTGTCCTCGGGAGCGCTTTCCTTCATATAAGAGTTTGTACAGGCATGTCCTTTGCTACAAAAAGGATTGGACCATATTGCTGAACCTTATTTACTTTTATTACTTGCTACTCGTTACCAATTACCTTATCACAAAACTATCTGTTACCGATAATTTCAGTGCTTGCAAAGAATACCTTGCTGAGAACCGCTTATCATTTCCTTCTGCTCCTTGTTGGGTTCAACACTCTTACTTATCGAAAGGACTACGATAGATTCCCTATACTTGTGGGTCATCAAGTGATTGTGCATGCTTTGTCACATATTTCATTTGCCATCTTATTGTGTGAGCATGTTGGATGCATATTTTACTCATTCGAGGACATCCATTTGTTGCTTTGATTGTTTGGCTTTTTCTCTTTTGCCAAATGGATGGACAAGAATGCCTAAGAACTCCCTCTAGCTATCTATGCTTTCCTCATCTCAAACTCTATTCATGCTACATCACAAAGTTTGATCAAGTCAGATTCGAACCACTCTATGTGAGGAGCACTCGGAGTCCCCGATTCGTCATAGGCTTAAACTTCCCAAACCTCTTTGTGCATTTTGGTATGACCGAGTCATCTATTTCAGTCACACCGAGATCACTAAGTTGATCTAGGTATTCAATCTCGGTGCAACCGATTAGAACGTTTCGGTCACACCGAGTTGCAGTAACTGCTTGCATTTCTGCATCTTGGTGCCACCGAGTCGTTCCACTCGGTCACATCGACAGGGTCAGGTTATATATACTGATGGGTCAAATTTTGGAAATTTATTCGAAACCCGTCACCCGTGCGTAACCTGCTCTTCCTCTTCGGGTCTCTGGATCGTCCTCTCACCGCGAGCGACCTCCCGCCGCCGGTCTCCGCCGCCGTCAGCGGCAATCTGCTCCGCCGTTGCCGCCGTAGCGAACACTCGCCGCTTTAGGGTAAGTGTTCGACCCCTTGTGATGTCTTTTTCACTCCAATTCCTAGCACAAGGACAATGCCATGTTTCTTGCCATGACTGAGATTGATCCATCCAGCTAAAACTCCCTTAGGTCTAGATTGATTCAAAAAAATTAGGGTTAGCTCTCCGCAGAACTCATCTCGGACCGACCAAACTGTAGAAATTGGTATCACCGATTCGGCCTTAGCCATTGCAGATGAGCTTTTCGGTCTGACCGAAATGTGCAAATCGGCGTGATCGATTTCAAGATTTTGTGAAACCCTAGCAATCTCAGTGCCACAAAACGGTGACTCGGCCCTACTGAGTTCACTAGTTTAGGTTCCAAGTGTTGCTTCGGTATCACCGAGTTTGTCAATTCGGTAGCTCCAGGATCACTTCTATAGAGAACTAAAACTAAGCTTTTTGACTCAATTATTTTGCAAAACCTCTGTACTTTGTGATGCTCATCTACTCTACCTCATCTACAACCTATTCACAGGGTCTGCTGACAATTTGCCTACAAGATGTTTGATCAAAGTGACATCCAGAACAAGTCTGAAGAGTAGGTTCAAATGAGTGAGGGCACTAGTCCCTCCAGCTCTTCTGATGATGGAAGCAAGAGCACTCCAAGCAACTTACCTAAGGCAGCAACCAGATCCAGGAAGAAGAAAACCTTAGAAACTGAGGATGAGAATTATGTGGCCATTGAGGATGAGGCCACTTCAAGGAAAAAGGTGCTAAAAAGGAGTATCACACAGCTGCTACAGTTAAGCCAGTGATGCATAAGAAGGCACCAACAAAGAGGGTTCATATGTCTAAGGCCAGAGCATCCACTGCTGAAACCTCCAAGCCAACTGAAGAGGCAGTTGAAGAAGGGAAGAAAAGGAAGGAAAGGGTCAAGAAGACCACTACCAGAGTGCTTGGCAGATCATCCATAATGAGAGGTTCAGATGAAGAGGAAGAGGATGCTGCACCAGCTCCTAAGGCTCAGAAGCTTATGGGAGATGCAATCAAGTCAGGGGCTGCTCCATCTAAGCCCAAATTTGCTCCCAAAGCTGCTGCTCAGAAACCCCCAAAACCCTAGAGAAACACCAGGAGTATACCAGCTGAGGAAAAGAACAAGGCCCCAGTGCCTGAAGCTGCTGAAGAAGAGGAAGATGACTCACTTGTTTTGAGAAAGCTGAAGCCCAAGATCCATGGCTACAATGATGCACATCCTGTTGCAGAAAACATGAAAATCAGGAAGGATTCATGACTGTGATTATGGAGACAGTCTGATCCATATGCTGTCAGGAGGAGAACTACTGTGGATTACAGGTTTCACACTAAGGAACAACAAGACTTCTATGAGACATTCTCCTTAACAAGAAGCCCATAGTGTGTGACATGAGATGGGTTGACTGGGAGTACATCAAGGAGAATGAAGATCACTATCCAGGTGTATATGACAGCTTCAAAGCATGTGGAGTTGATACATTTGTTGCCCAGAAGCTCACCAAGTGGAATGATGAGCTGATCATGCAGTTTTACTCCACTGCCCACTTCTACCCAGATGGGAAGATCATTTGGATGTCTGAAGGTACAAGTTACCAATCTACTATTGAAGAATGGGCTCAATTGATCAATGCCCCAGAAGAAAGAGAGGATGACTTAGATGTTTATGCTGAAAAGAAGAAAGACCATAACTCTACGGCCAACATGTACAGAGAGATCCCAGATGATGCATTGGATACTCATAAGTTTGGATCTGTCCATTTCTTGTTGTTTGGTATGCCTACCATCAACTGGATCCTAAGGCACACATTGCTACCCAAGTCAGGTGATCACAAGATGATTAGAGGACATGCTATCAATTTGCTCCATTTGTTTGATGTGCCTCAAAAGTTCAAAGTCATGAGTCTGATTATGGAGACAATCAAAAGGACAGCAGCTGATCAGAAGAGAAGTTGTGGGTATGCCCCACAAATTCAGGAGCTCATCAACTCCAAGATGGGCACATGCAAATATCTATTGGATAAGGAGCACCTGCCCATCTACCCTGAATTTAAAGACAACACTGTTATCATGAATGAAAATGAACCATCATCAACTTAAGCACATGATAAGAGAGAGAAGGCAAGTGTCGGTGTCAAAACCGGCGGATCTCGGGTAGAGGGTCCCGAACTGTGCGTCTAGGTCGGATGGTAACAGGAGGCAGGGGACACGAAGTTTTACCCAGGTTCGGGCCCTCTTGATGGAGGTAAAACCCTACGTCCTGCTTGATTAATATTGATGATATGGGTAGTACAAGAGTAGATCTACCACGAGATCAGAGAGGCTAAACCCTAGAAGCTAGCCTATGGTATGATTGTTGTTCATCCTACGGACTAAAACTCTCCGGTTTATATAGACACCGGAGAGGGCTAGGGTTACACAGAGTTGGTTACAATGGTAGGAGATCTACATATCCGTATCGCCAAGCTTGCCTTCCACGCCAAGGAAAGTCCCTTCCGGACACGGGACGAAGTATTCAATCTTGTATCTTCATAGTCCAGGAGTCCGGCCGAAGGTATAGTCCGGCCACCCAGACACCCCCTAATCCAGGACTCCCTCAGTAGCCCCTGAACCAGGCTTCAATGACGACGAGTCCGGCGCGCAGATTGTCTTCGGCATTGCAAGGCGGGTTCCTCCTCCAAGTACTTCATAGAAGATTTTGAACACAAAGGTAGTGTCCGGCTCTGCAAAATAAGTTTCCACATATTGCCATAGAGAGAATAACATTTACACAAATCTAATCTGCTGACGTATTCCGTAGCGTGACATCACACCACGGCCAAGTCTTTATTCGAATCGTTTTACTGTCCCACCTCAGCGCGTTTAGCGAGGCGGTTTCCTTGGCACGTCTTGTTAAAGCAGAGATCGTGTCCCCTTATTCCGGGATTCTCATCAATACAGGTGTGGGTGACCCAACCGCGCCATTGACTGCGGCGCTTGGGAGATAAGCAAGTTTTACCAGGCTGGTGGGGGCGCATAGTCGCGTCTGCCCATATAAGGGGATAAGGATCCACCTTTTCATCCACGCCTTGTTCCTCCTTTGCCTATCCATTTCCGCGCACTCGAGCTCCAGCGCCCAAGTCCGCACACCCCCCCTCAACCTTCTCCAGCCATGTCCGGAGCGGGAGGCAAGTGGATGGTCTCCTCCGTCATGGAGGGACACATCAAAAGACTGAGGAAGGCTGGATACTTGTCTAACGACATTGAGCACCGGCTTCCCGAAGAGGGGCAGCTCATCCCCACCCCTAGGCCCCATGAGAGGGTGGTGTTCCTCCCCCATTTCCTCCGTGGACTGGGCTTCCCTCTCCACCCATTTGTCCGGGGGCTCATGTTCTACTATGGCCTGGATTTCCACGATCTGGCCCCGAATTTTGTCCTCAACATCTCGGCGTTTATCGTCATGTGCGAGGCTTTCTTCCGCATCCGCCCCCATTTCAGCCTATGGCTCAAGACTTTCAATGTCAAGCCGAAGGTGGTGTGCGGCACCCAAGTGGAGTGCGGAGGCGCCATGGTGGGCAAGATGCCCAACGGCCTATGGTTCGAGGGCTACTTCGTGGAGTCCCTAAAGGGGTGGCAGTCGGGGTGGTTTTACATCACCGAGCCGCGCGACCCTGAATGGGTCGCAGGCCCCGAGTTCCGATCTGGACCCCCTACGCGGCTCGCCTCCTGGAAAGAGACGGGCCTGTCGTGGGGTAAAAAAGGAGAGCTGACCGGACTCCAAACATGTGTCCAAACCCTGGTGGACAGGAATCTCAAACTTGTCAACGTAGTCCAGGTTATGCTCATTCGTCAGATCCTCCCGTGTCAACAACGGGCTTTCAACCTGTGGGAGTTCGACTCGGCGCGGCACCAAACTTTGAGCAGGCTCTTCGACACGATGTACAAAGATGCCTGGAAGGTGCTTTTCAAGGGCGTCGAGGCCCCCGCATCCTCTACCAAGGATCGCGGATTCAGCACGCAGCGTCACGCTCGTGCGGTAAGCTGTTTTGACCTTTTATAGGGTATTAGTTTTTCATAGTTTGACTCCATGCGGGATCTAAGTTCCCTTACCTTAGACAGGATTGGCAGGAGACGTCCGAACAGATCAACTGTCCGGCTCCTTTGCCCGAAGGCACAGCGGACGCTCGCTTGGCGAAGCTGCTGGCTCCGGCACCTTACGTGGTGCCGGAGAAGAAGGCCATGGGGACTCGAAAAAGCGCCCGGCGCCAGGAGGTGTCGGATTCACCATCCGACGACTCCAAGGCGCACTCCTCCCATGAAGACGAGGAGGAGGAAGAAGAGACCTCTCCCCCTCCAGCGGGGGGAGGGAAGAAAAGGAAGGCCGCCCCAACCGGGGAGGCCGAAGGGTCCAAGAGGGGGAAGACCCCTCCTCCGGACTACTCCACCAACACCGACGACGGCGAAGAGGAGTGGCCGCACAGGGCCAAGCCCCTGGCGAGATTGTAAGTATCCAGATACCCGAGTGATTCATAGTATTCCCCCATTGCACAGCTCTTCCTTATGTCGAACATGATTGTGCAGTCCGCCCAAGGCCAGGCTCGACGAGTCGTTAAGCGGCTCCCTGGATTCGTTGGATGTGAATTCGCTTCCAATGGCTTCCTCCCCCCACCCTACGGACGGCGCCGAGGTGGCGTCCCAACAGGTTCGAAGCCAGGAGGAGGTGGTCCTGGAGGCGCCACAAGGCAACCTCCCGGACTCCAGGCGTAAAAGGGATAGAACCCCCAAGGGCTCCAAGTCCGTCCTGGAGCCGGGCACCACGCCGGAACCTTAAACGGTCCCGGACTCTGGTAGGCAGCTTCCTTCCAAGAGGAGAAAGCCTACCGAGCCGGTGACCTCCGTCCAACCGGAGGCACCGGACAATTTGCTGGAGACGCTTAACGGCGCCTCCATCGACGAGGGGCACCACACTATTATGAGTGTGGTGATCCAGAAGGTTCAGTCCGCCAAGAGCGGACTGACTGAAGCCTGTGCCAGCCTTCTAACAGGCTTTGAGGTAAGTAAAGAATATGTAACAATATTACCGCATAGACAGTAGCCCCTGATGCTTTGTTCGGTGTTCGAAAAGAAAAGCCGAATAGAGGATCTAATAATCGCAGGAGTCTAACATAATCAAGTCAATATGTGTATGCAGGCTTCGCTGCTGGCCTCCGCCGCACTGACTGCGGAGGTGGATACGCTAAAGCAAAACCTCGAGCGGTCCGAGCAAGAGCTCGGCCTAGCCAAGCCGCAGCTCGAGGAGAAGGAAGGTAAGAAATACCTTATTGAAATATGTGAAAGGTGCAATTGCAAAAAGTGACAGGATTAACGCGGCTATTATAGGGGCCACAACTGAGGTGGCGACCCTTAAGCAAGCGCTGTCCGAGGCTGAAAAGAGGGCGGCCACGGAGCGCACCGAGCGGGAGAAGCATGAGACGCAGGTTGGCGAGGTTTAGCAAGAGCTCCAGGCTCTCATGAAAAAACATGAGAGTTTGGAGCTTGACTCGAAGACGCGAGAGTGTGAGCTCGCGGCGGCCATTGAAGATGCCAAGTCTGCCAAGGCCGAAGCCCAGAAGGCCCTCCAGGAGGTGAGGCAGTAAAAAAGATAGCGGCGGGTAAGGCATTCTTTATGCAAAGCAAGCACGTAAAAGTGATTTACTTGTCACTTACCCGAATCCAGAGCTCTCCAGGAGCATTCGTAGACTTTCCCTATAGCGTGTCGGATGCTGCTGCCTTCTACCGCGCCGAGGAGGGAAGCTCGACGGAGAAGGTGTTCTGGTCTCAGTATGCTGAGGCCGAACACCCAGTGCCCTTAAGCAACCAACTAAAACAGCTGGTCGAGCTCCATAAGGTGGCCGAACAGACCATGCATGAAGGGCCTCATAGTCTGGCTGTGGCCTGGAGAGGCCATGCCTAGGAGCTACTTCGGGCTGGTGAGGCGGCTGGTGGAGGCTTGTCCAAGGCTCGAAGTCATCAAGCGCTCCGTATGCATCGAGGGTGCCCGTAGGGCGCTTGCCCGTGCGAAGGTGCACTGGGGCAAGCTGGATGCTGAGAAGCTTGTGAAGGACGGGCCACCGCCGGGCAAGGAGCATCGCAATACCGAGATGTATTATGAGGGCGTTCTGCAGGGTGCTCGCCTTGTGGCGGATGAATGTTCCATGAATGTAATTTTTCAATGAACTCGCTCGTTTTGTCCTGTGCGCTGAAAACTTGTTCATGTGCGCTAAGCAATGCTTTTTGAATTTAAAATATTACCTTCTGTGCGGCCGTTTATCAAATTTGAGAGATGGCGAGTCATCGGCTTCTGCCCCCATGGCACGAGTGCTGGGGTGTTCGGGATAAACATGAGCGCTCTTTTTCCCATTCTTGGGTCCTTCGAGGGAGGCGCTAAACACAACGAACAAGGCAATCAGACTATAATACTTGAACACTCTCACTTAGCCATAGAATTCTATAATTTTAAATTTCGGCAAAGCCCCTAGTGTTTGGAAGACCGAGTTCGTGGCGCTATCCACGCCTAGGCCGGACAAAGCCGACTCCTCGCTCTAGGCGGCATAAGTCTTTAGGGACTCGAAAACCTCTCGAACAGCGACCAGCTCTCGCCTCATCATGATGGTCAGTTTTAGCTTTCTCTACTCTTAGCCCAGCTCAACTGGGGCACAATCACAGTAGTTCTCCTAGTGCTACCTTAGCCGATATGACGGAACGTAAGGTACCAAAACATAGGAGCCGGGCAAACCCAACTATTGACCCAAGACATGATTCGGAGCCGATGCATATAATGCTATAATTTCGAGGTGCCGCGCATGTGAAAGTGTTCGGACTTCTCACACCATGTTGTGGGGTACTTAAGCCCTTGGTGTCTTAGCCGTACCAAAGTGTACGGGTGCAACATGTCATTAATGAACATATATTCGTAAAAAAGAGGTAATGCGGTAATAGACGTAAGCTATGCATTGTTTATTTAAAAAAGCTGCGATCAAAGCAGAACGATACAAATAGTGCGATAAGCAAAAGATGGAACTATCAAATATGTCCTTTCCAGGGGCAAGCTGCGGAATGTTATGCGAAATAGGTATACTGCTCGTTATAGAGACCACCTTAGAGTTCCGTAGTGCGGCGTAGCTTTCTGCTTCCTTGGTTGTATCATTTGTGCGGCAATTGTACTGCCGGACAAGCCTTCTGAAGAATGGAGTCCTGAAAATAAGAGAAAATTTAAGAAATCGGCAGCCCCTAGTGCGGTTTAAGCCGCGTTTCAGGCTTGCCATGATGGTGCCCCTCCCCCTGTGCCCATGGTATTTCCAGAGCGTAGTTATGTACGCGCGGCACTGGTTTCGCAAGTTCGCGAGGGCTAGGGTTGGGGCCGCATTGCTATGCTTGCTCGGAACGTGCCAGGTGGTCTTGTTGTAGGTTACTCCAGGCGCGCTTGACGGTGTCCGGACGTTTAATGGCCGGACTGGAGAATTGCCTTGAGAGGCTGCTTTGTACTTCCGCTGTGATAGCCCCTGTATGCTCCTCCGTTCGGAGAGAGCGTTCGGTGTTTCCATTGACCGTGATGACGCCTCGAGGGCCTGGCGTCTTGAGCTTGAGGTATGCGTAGTGCGGCACCGCATTGAACTTGGCAAATGCGGTTCGCCCGAGCAGTGCGTGATAGCCACTGCGGAACGGGACTATGTCGAAGATTAACTCCTCGCTTCAGAAATTATCCGGAGATCCGAAGACCACTTCAAGTGTAACTGAGCCTGTACAGTTGGCTTCTACACCTGGTATGACGCCTTTAAAGGTCGTTGTGGTGGGTTTAATCCTCGAGGGATCGATGCCCATTTTCCGCACTGTATCCTGATAAAGCAGGTTCAGGCTACTGCCGCCGTCCATAAGGACTCTAGTGAGGTGAAATCCGTCAATAATTGGGTCTAGAACCAATGCGGCGAATCCGCCATGACGGATTCTAGTGGGGTGGTCCCTTCGATCAAAAGTGATCGGGCATGAAGACCATGGGTTGAACTTTGGGGTGACTGGCTCCATCGCGTATACGTCCCTTAGCACACGCTTCCGCTCCCTCTTGGCGACATGGGTTGCGTATATCATGTTCACCGTCCACACTTGTGGGGGAAAACCTTTCGGTCCACTGTTGTTCGGCAGCCGGGGCTCCTCCTCGTCATCGCTATGCAGCCCCTTGTCTCTGCTTTCGGCATGTAACTTGCCTGCCTGCTTGAACACCCAACAATCCCTGTTGGTGTGATTGGCTGGTTTTTCGGGGCTGCCATGTATCTGGCATGAGCGGTCAAGTATTCGGTCCAAACTGGACGGGCCCGGAGTATTTCTTTTGAATGGCTTTTTCCGCTGACCGGGTTTAGAGCCTCTGAATCCGGCATTAACTGCCGTATCCTCAGCATTGTCATCGTTAATGCGGCGCTTTTGCTTGTTGCGATGCGACCTGCCACTGTTGTCCTTGGTATCCGAATTACCAGGGCTCTTGGTCATGTTATTGCTGCGAGCTAGTCAGTTGTCTTCTCCGTGCAAAAGCGGGTCATAAGTGTTGTGAGGGCTGCCATAGATTTTGGCTTTTCCTGTCCTAGGTTCCGTGCAAGCCACTCGTCGCGGATGTTATGCTTGAAGGCTGCTAGGGCCTCTGCATCCGGACAGTCGACGATTTGATTTTTCTTGGTTAGGAACCATGTCTAGAATTGTCTGGCCGATTCCTCTGGCTACTGAATTGTGTGGCTTAGGTCATCGGCGTCTGGTGGTCACACATAAGTGTCCTGGAAATTGTCGAGGAACGCGGCTTCCAGGTCCTCCCAACAACCAATTGATTCTGGTGGCAAGCTGTTAAGCCAATGCCGAGCTGGTCCTTTAAGCTTGAGTGGGAGGTATTTGATGGCGTGTAAGTCATCACCGCGAGGCATGTGGATATGAAGGATATAGTCCTGATCCATACCGCAGGATCTGTTGTGCCATCATATGATTCGATGTTCACGGGTTTGAAACCCTCGGGGATTTGATGATCCATTACTTCATCTGTGAAGCATAGTGGGTGTGCGGCGCCTCTGTACTGGGCTATATCACGACACAGCTCAAATGAGCTTTGTCTACTGTGTTTGGCCCGGCCGAATTTACTAATTCGGCGTGACAAGCACCATCTCGTGCCGTGGGGCACCCACATGATCCGTAGATCTATCTTGTTTGCCTTGCCTTGTCCTCCAATGTGTCTCGTAGGTCTGGCGCATTTTCCCATGCCTTGGTAGTTTTTGAGCGGCGCCGGGGTGCGACTTGAGTGGAGGGCCGAGAGGCCTCTCTGTCGCGGCCACGGGGTGGCCGGTCGGCCGCATCATGCGCTGGTGATGTAGGTTTAAGTGCTTCCTCCTCTAATTGGGGTAGAAACCTGCGCTTTGGGTAGCTCTTGGAGGGGCGTTCGAGTTCATACTCTTCGGTCGCAAGGACTTCAGTCCATCTGTCGGCTAGCAAATCTTGATCAGCTCTAAGCTGTTGCTGTTTTTTCTTGAGGCTGCTCACTGTGGCCATAAGCCTGCGTTTGAAACGCTCTTGTTCGACGGGATCCTCCGGCACGACAAATTCGTCGTCGTCGAGGCTTGCCTCGTCTTCGGAGGGAGGCATGTAATTATCGTCCTCGACCTCTCTGTCTGCCGCTCTCTCATGAGGGCTGGCTTCTCTATCCTCCCTTTCTGGAGGTGGTTGTCTTCGACACTGTCTGGGGTGTTATTATCCCCCATGCCAGAATCACCGTTTTGTTTTGGCGGGATTTAGAGCGGCGCCGCTGATGTCGGCGCTTAGGCTGCTTCTTGGAGGGGTCATCCTCCGGTGTTCCATCGCCATTGCCTTCTTTTGGGGTGTCCACCATGTATATATCATACGACGAGGTGGCTTTCCAGTGCCCTATAGGCGCTAGTTCTTGATCGTCTCCTGCATCGGCGTCCATACCGTCAATGTCTTCGGAGTCGAAGTCGAGCATGACGGTTAAATCATCGACAGTGGCTACGAAGTGGGTGGTGGGTGGGCTTTGAATTTCTTCATCATCCGCATCCCAACCTTGCCGACCATAGTCCGGCCAGGGCTCTCCTGGCAAAGAGAGAGACTTTAGTGACTTCAGAATATCGCCGAAGGGCGAGTGCTAAAAGATGTCCGCAGCGGTGAACTCCATGATCGGCGCCCAATCGGGTTCGATCGATCGGGGTGCGGAGGGCTTGGAGTCTGGAGAGGAGTCCGGCTCCTTGGAGTCACGGGCTTCGCAGAGAACAGGGCTGGTGTTTGGCTCGATCGCCGTAGAAATTGCAGCCCCCGAGGCGGTGTCTAACCACCCATCCTCGGTTGGTGTGATCGGCTCTGAGCTAGGGGTCGGAGCAGACACACGTGCGGCCTCCAGGGCACTGTTCGGCGGAAGAGCTAAATCATGCCCATCGTGACAGTGCGGCGCGCTCGGCTGTGGCTCGAATCCGTCGAAGATCAAGTCTCCGCGGATGTCGGCCATGTAGTTCAAACTTCCAAATCTGACCTGATGGCCAGGGGAGTAGCTTTCGATCTGCTCCAGATGACCAAGCGAATTGTCCCGCAGTGCAAAGCCGCCGAATACGAAGATTTGTCCGGGGTGAAAAGTCTCACCCTGGATCGCATCGCTGTTGATGGTCGGAGAAGCCATCGGGCCTAAAAGCGATGACATAGAGGAACTCTCAATGAAAGCACCAATGTCGGTGTCAAAACTGGCGGATCTCGGGTAGGGGGTCCCGAACTGTGCGTCTAGGTCGGATGGTAACAGGAGGCAGGGGACACGAAGTTTTACCCAGGTTCGGGCCCTCTTGATGGAGGTAAAACCCTATGTCCTGCTTGATTAATATTGATGATATGGGTAGTACAAGAGTAGATCTACCACGAGATCAGAGAGGCTAAACCCTAGAATCTAGCCTATGGTATGATTGTTGTTCGTCCTACAGACTAAAACTCTTCGATTTATATAGACACCGGAGATGGCTAGGGTTACATAGAGTCGGTTACAATGGTAGGAGATCTACATATCTGTATCGCCAAGCTTGCCGTCCACGCCAAGGAAAGTCCCTTCCGGACACGGGACGAAGTCTTCAATCTTGTATCTTCATAGTCCAGGAGTCCGGCCGAAGGTATAGTCCGGCCACCCGGACACCCCCTAATCCAGGACTCCCTCAGCAAGGGCAGAGAAAGCTACAAAGATGCCAACTATTTAAGAGGCATCTCAAGTATTCTTGAAGACCAAGCAAGATCATCTTGGATATCTGATCCAATCCACCTTGAGGATTGAGAAGGGCTTTGCCACTCTGACTCAAAACCAGGAGAGTTTGGAGAGGATCATTGAGCAGAGATTCTATGATCTTGATGTCAAGGTAACTGAGATCCAAACTGCAGTTGAGAAACTACATGAGGAAGCAGAGGAGAAGAAGGGCAAGTCTACTACAAATGTTTTTGCTAGAGTGCCGTGAAACTAGAGGTCTACTACAGTGCCAGTCACATATTCTAGAGCTACAACATCAGCTCCAGTAGCTACAACCTCAGTGCCACCAGCTCCAGCAGCCACTCCACCAGCTCCATCTACATCAACAGAAGCTTTTGTCCTTGGAGTCATCTCTACACCTCCTACCGAAGATCAAGCCTGAGAGTCGTTTAGCACTATGCATTTTGAACTTTTTGGTAACTTGTTGCCAAAGGGGGAGAAAATGTATATATCATAAGCTTCGAGAGAGAGTTTTGCTTTTTATCTCTCTTGCTATTTTGGTTGAACTACTTTATTATTTCCTTGTGATATACTTGTTTGATCATGTGTTTGATCATATGCTACCCTTAATGCTTGTTGGATGATATTATCTCTTATATCCCTATATGATCATTCACTTGCTTGGTGATGAGTGCATGTTTTTAACTTCTATCATTTTGAGCGCTCCGCCAAGATGTATGTGACATGGAAGAGTAACCCATGATCCTAATCGGTTGTGCATTTGCATTCAAAAGCAAATTTTAAAAATAATGCACAAATTTAGGGGGGGGGCTCTTGTTTATCACATACTTCTCAAAGCGACGATGTTTTTCAATCTTATTATCTTTTGTAGAAGCTTTGATCTATATGTTGTAATCAATTACCAAAAGGGGGGAGATTGAAAGTGCAACTATCCCTGGCTAGTTTTGGTAATTCCTAACAACATATAGCTCATTGAGCTAATGCTACTTCAAGATAAACATTTCAGGAAAGCTCAGTGATTGGCAATGCATGGATGAGAAATGTGGACCCCTCAAAATGCTAAGGACAAAGGATTGGCTCAAGCTCTAAGCTCAGGACTCTACTTTTTCATTTTAAGTGATCCAAGATCACATTGAGTCCATTGGAAAAGCCAATACTATTAAGAGGGGGTGAGGTGTCGCTTAATGAGTTTCTTGCTCAAAGTGCTTAGTGATATGCTCCAAAAACCTTCAACTACTTTCTCACATCCACATATGTCCCAAACCAAAAGTCAAACTCGGTCCCACCGAAACTGTCTATTCGGCGCCACCGAGTTCAGTTGACATAGCCACTGCCAGAAACCCTAGTCTTTTTGGTCTTACCGATAGGGATCTCGGTCTCACCGAGATGGGATTGTAATCTCTTTGCTTCCCTACGTAACGTTTCGGTCAAACCGAGATGAGCGATCGGTCCCACCGAGATTGCAATGCAAACTCTCGGTTTCCCTTTCGTAACGTTTCGGTACAACCGAGATGAGCGAATCGGTCCCAACGAGTTTGCCTGACCAACTCTCTGTTTGTCTATTACCAAAATCGATCCCACCGAGTTTGTGTAATTGGTCTCACCGAGATTACGTTATGCCCTAACCCTAACAAATCGGTCTCACCAAGTTGACATGTCGGTCCCACCGAAAATCCTAACGGTCACATTATGAACTAAATCGGTCTGACCGAGTTACATGATTCGGTCCCACCGAGTTTGGTAAATTGTGTGTAACGGTTAGATTTTGTGTGGAGACTATATATACCCCTCCACCCAATCTTCATTCATGGAGAGAGCCATCAGAACATGCCTACACTTCCAACATACATTTTCTAAGAGAGAAGCACCTACACTTGTGTTGAGGTCAAGATATTCCATTCCAACCACATAAATCTTGATCTCTAGCCTTCCCAAAGTTGCTTTCCGCTCAAATCATCTTTCCACCAAATCCTATCCTATGAGAGAGATTTGAGTGTTGGGGAGACTATCATTTGAAGCACAAGAGCAAGGAGTTCATCATCAACACACCATTTGTTACCTCTTGGAGAGTGGTGTCTCCTAGATTGGTTAGGTGTCACTTGGGAGCCTCCATCAAGATTGTGGAGTTGAACCAAGGAGTTTGTAAGGGAAAGGAGATCGCCTACTTCATGAAGATCTACCCTAGTGAGGCAAGTCCTTCATGGGCGACGGCCATGGTGGGATAGACAAGGTTGCTTCTTCATGGACCCTTCGTGGGTGGAGCCCTCCATGGACTCGCGCAACCGTTACCCTTCGTGGGTTGAAGTCTCCATCAACGTGGATGTATGACAGCACCACCTATCAGAACCATGCCAAAAATCTCCGTGTCTACATTGCGTTTGCTCCCTCCAAACTCCTCCCTTTACCTTCATATGCAATTGTTTTACTTTCCGCTGCTATACTCTTAGAATTTCATGTGTAGGTTGATTGCTTGACTTGTGCCAAGTTGCTAAAATCTGCCAAGAATTAAAATTGGGAAAAGGCTAGATTTTTATTTGGTCAAGTAGTCTAATCACCCCCCTCTAGACATACTTTCAATCCTACACAATTGTCATTCCCTTTTCTTACTATATTCCTACCTAATAACTTCTAGTTACCAATACACTTTTCTATTTCCCTGTTTTAACTAAATATTCCCTGTACTCCCATTTCTATCAGAAAGTGCCGCTGACAAGGAGACTCCGGAGGTGGAGAACAGGGCTGCCAACAAGCGGAGGCGGGGCGAGCGAGAACCGCAAGAGACTCCAGCAGGCCTAGACTTCATCAGCAGCCTCCTCGATGATATGTTGAGAGTCATCATCTCCCTCCTCCCTATTAAATATGGGGCGCGGACGATCGTCCTTTCCTGGCGGTGGTGCCCCCTATGGAACTCCAGCCCTCTCGAGCTCATCGACACCCATGAGCTCTACCATGGCCATTCCAAAAGCTTGGATGCGTTCTCCAAGATCCTTGGCAGTCACCTTGGCCCCACCAAAGGCCCTAGGATGGGCATGTTTCGTTCCAACGACAAGGGCCGAGCCAAGCTTGACGATTGGTTCCGGTCCCCCACCCTAGATCAGCTCGAGGAGCTCACTTTTGATGATGGGCATATGCGGTCGCTGCCAACATCCGCACTCCGCCTCGCGCCCACGCTGCGCGTCGCCAAGTTCAGGAACTGCCATCCCCCCTTAATGATGCACCCGCTCTTATTCTACCACGACTGAAGAACCTCGAGCTCATCACCGTCTGCCTCTCAAACGGTGACATGGAGCGTCTGCTCCGTGGCTGTACTGCACTCGAGTACCTTCGTCTTTAGGCGACCAATGGGTTGAGTACCTTCCACATCACCTCCATGACTCTCCGGACTATTTATGTGTGTTGCTAGTGCGGCAGGAAGACATCACAAGATGTGTACCACGGTATGGTCATTGAGGAGACACCTACACTTGAGAGATTACTTGTAGTTGATCAAGAAGGTCCAACAAGAATCAATGTCATTTCTGCGCCGAAAATGACAGTGGTGGGCTACTCATCTCACAAATACTCCGAATTTGTTATTGGATCCATACCCATTCAGGTACAACAGGCGCCTTCTACCTCTCCTTCTATATATTAACATTATTTCTAATTTTGAAGGTGTTTCTTCGTCTGTCATTCATAAAATGATTTCGACAAGCTTGACCCTGAAACTGCGCACAGTGAAGGTCTTGGCACTAGAATCTATCGGCCCCAACCTGGAGCAAGTTCTCAGTTTCCTGAGATGCTTTCCGTGGCTAGAGAAGCTATATATCGAGGTGATGTTCCTTTCCTATTAAATGTTGACAATAAGGGAGTTCAATTTGTGACACCTTTTTCCAAGTTTACAATGACAATGTACTACATTTTCTGAAGGATTCTTTTGGAGGATTTCAGTACATACATGGTCTCTCCCCCCCATATTGGTTGCTTGATCCATATGGTTACAGTCAATAAGCATTTCTCCTTTGGATTCATCTATACTAGTTTTCTTAGGGAACTTTTCATCCACTCCAACCTCTTGTGAAGAAGGCTACATTTTTCTAGAATGTAATCAAATGCCCATGTTAATCATGTCAGATCGAAGATGGCATGTTAGTGCATTTTACAAATCCTGGAAACCAAATAGGCATGTACTAATGTTCAAAACTACATGTAGCCACTAACATGGTTTCTTCTTTTGCAGATAATATTAGGCCCGGTGGTGGATAATGTGATACAATATAACAATCACGTCGAATGCCTAGATCTACATCTCTTAGAAATTACTTTGAACTCCTACCGAGGGACCTTACTGGAGATTATATTCGCTAGGTTCTTTGTTCTCAGAGCAAGGGTGCTAAAGGAAATGAGGTTTTCCCTACATTTATTTCACAAAAATGAATGGTTTGTTGATCAGCGCCGGCGCCTGCGGCGGAATGGAGTAGGCTCCAAAAATATTGAATTTCATTTTGGAACTTCAAATGATAGAGTAATAGGAAGTCATCGTGTCAACCCCATACATGACTTCTCAGTGGCTGACCCCTTTGCAAAAAATTGTGAGGTTTCGAAACCATACTTAGAAGCGGTGATATTAGTTTGAACCTCTCTGATATCCATGTTCAGTGGATCAGCGCGAGCGTTTGCAGCTGATGAGCTGAATTTCATTTCTAATATCAGTTTGCACCTTGTAATCTCTGAATTTGAGCCATATAACTCTAGAATTGGAACCTTATAACATTTCAACCTTTTGTGGTACAATCGTTGAAATGGCATCGTATGAGACTCGTATATTGCTAGCACTATTTTGACCTTAATATGCAATGGTCTTAGATTTTATTAACCATTCTCGAATCTATTTACCTTGTCGATCTCACAGCACACGATCTGTATATCTAACTCGACTACGATCTTCGACATTATTGCACATAGTTGGTTTCTTCCACCGTGTGCACTGTAGAGCGCAGAATTAATTATCGCACTCAAGTGTCCATCATCACCCTTCTGTGTAACTTTGACCTCATCACCCACGGGTAAACTTATGACCGAAGTCATTCCACACACTTTGTTTTTACAAAGCTTTTTGCCAATAAATGCCCATGATTTGTCCCTCTTCTAGCTGACGCATGGCTAAACTAGCCGGGCGGGAAGCTTACGCGATAAACAGCGCGGTAGCGCGGGAACAGGCTCACCGATGATACATTTGCGCCTCTTCGAGCCCACGCGTGCGGTGCGGCATTGTCAAGCGTGCACTGGAATCCTTTGCTATGAACGATGTGACAAGACGTGATGATTACAGGCCGGTCGGCCCCCATTTATTACAACGGCCATTTAACCCTTGTGTATCGTCAACCTTTCGATCGCGCCCCACCATTGCAAGAAGCACACTCACCACAAGAAATTCTTAGAGGGTATCCTATGCGGCTCCAATGGCGCTCCGAGCGGCTGCCGACGATGAGCAGCAATTCACTAGGCATGCCGTGGTGGACACCCACATAAGCTTCATGGACCTCTCGGTGGTGTACACCAACAACCCGGTTTGGGTGGAGCACTCCATCCACATCATGGAGCTGTTGCTTACCGCGGAGAAGTACAAGGTGGTCAGGTTCGACCTCGAGTACACCCGCGTTCGTGCCGGGTCTCGTCCCAAGGTCGCCGTCGCCCAGATGTGCATGCGCCACCACGTCCTCGTCTACCACTACTTCCTAGCCACAAGGCCTTGCGAGTGTTTCGCCAGGTTTGTCAACATCCCCACTACATGTTCGCTACGGTGGACATCACCAACGATGTAAAGGCGCTTGAGAATTTGGGAATCGCCTGCCAGAATCTTGTCGACATCCAGGGCTAATACAAGATCTAGGGCAACAAGGAGCATGAGAAGGACTCACGGTTCACCTTGCCGATGCCATCATCGAACCCTACTACAGAAACATGAATGATTCGTGCAACAAGGACAAGCATGCCTAGCACTCGGCCTGGATGGAGAAACTCGACAAAGCTCACGTTGTGTACACGGCCAAGGAGGCGTACACGAGCTACGACATGTACAGGCGGATCATTGACATGAGGAAGTGCCTCCTTCCCCAAAACAGCCAGGGATCCAGCCGGAAGCATAGCAATGGCAAGCGTCGTCGCAAGAATAAGTAGATGATTAGATCCTCATTTCTCCTACTTTAGTATGCATGTAATTTCTTACTTTGGTGTGTGGAAATGTTATGTGTGTAGTTACTTGTGTAATTGCATGCTTAATTTGGTTATACAATGCTGTCTTTTTAAGTATATATGTTGATGCTCTGTAGACAGAGCGTAGATGTTGTGCGGACAAAGAAAATCACATCGCACATGGACTAAACAATGGAACCCGTCGGTGATGTTTTCATCAATCACTCACAATTGTATACCAGCAATCTTTTTCTCACAACACACATGGCTTGTTAGTAGTAATCATCTGTGTTGTTATCGGTCTTCGCACATGTTTCCGATTACAGACATGTTTGCCTGGTATCACACACATCTTGTTCATTTAAACCATTTCTGCTCTCATGTCTCAATGCAAACAGTTCATCCGAGTGAACCGCATGCCGTATATCGCACACACCTTTGATCTGGCTGACCGTTTCTTTTGTGTTGCCTAATCACAAACAGTTCATCCGAGTGAACCGTATGCTATACATCGCGCACACCTTCATATGGTTGCCCATTTCTTTTGTTCCTCCTCATCACAAACAGTTAATTGAGCTGAACCGTATGCCCTGCATCGCACACGCAACTAAAATCTGAACCGTGTTTGATGCATCCTCCATCGCAAATGTTTTGCACATTTTTTGATGGTTTTTTACACCACCGTTTGCGATTATGGCATCCCACACAGTTTCGTCAAAGGGTCTCTGATCGTAGTGTGGCGTTAGCAGCAACCTGCAGTAGTGCATGAAACCAGTCATGAGCAGGTACGCTTCGACATGACCATCGTCATAGGGGTCGAGCCAAACTATTCCTTTGCATCTTCGACACGGACATAAAACCTCTGTCAGGTTATTTTCTTTCATGTCCTGCACCATCGACCACAACCACATGTCCACCATCGTTCCACTCACCATCATGCACGCCTGCACGGTAATAATAAACAAATTGATTATAAAAATGCATGCGTGCAACAAAGTCATACAAAAATTCGGCATGACCTTCCCTAAAAATAGATCTAGAGTTTGCCCGAAATTCGCCGAAACGGAAATAAATCAACATTTCGGCAAAACATAGGCAACTCACAAGCACACAATTCACGTCAACTCATGCCACACACACAATTTTCATCATGTCGCCCGATTATCATATCGCACACACATACACATATTTCCATTCTTGCAAAAGCATGAATTTTTAATCACCTATCTCGATATTGAGCACATGGTGGAGATGATGATGTAGTAGGGAGATCAAAAGTGGACAAAGCTCTTCTTGACAAAGCTAGATCTAGTTAGGGGTTACATAGGTCACTTCACTAAATGCTACATCTACCTAGCTAGCTAATTTGGGAGGAGACAACTTCAACTAGTGGAGGGGAAGGAAAAAGAGAAAGGAGATGCATTAATGGAGGTGGTGTAGTTAGCTAGGAGTAATAAAGAGAGAGAAAGGTAGGTAGAAGAAGGAGAGTAATGGAGGGAGAAGTAGTGAGGAAGAAGCAAAGTGAAGGATAGAGGAGGTGGGAGGTTGGGAAAGTGTGGAAGAGAGGACAGGGGAGGGGGAGAGGGGGAGGGGGAAAGGTGGTATATGTTGCGGCTTAGCAGTAGCGCGGGTGGTAAACCGCGCTACTGCTAAAGTAATAGCAGCAGCGCGCTTCTGGCACACGCGCTACTGCTAAGCGCGGCCCGGCATGCGGCCAGTTTCAAAATTAGTGGTAGCGTCGCCCAAAAAAAGCACGCTACTACTATTACTTTATCAGTAGTGTGGTTATCTCGAGCGCACTACTACTAAACCTAGGGTGGCGGGAACTGTCGGTGGATTTTAGTAGCAGCGTGGTTCCACTGAGCCGCGCTTCTGCTAACTTGGTAGTAGTAGCGCCTCTTTTGCTCCCGCGCTACTGATAATTAGCAGTAGTGCCTGTTTCTGTACCACGCTGCTGCTAAGATTCTATGTATAAGGTTTTCCCTTGTAGTGTCCTAATATTTATGCTTATTTATCTGACAATAGTTGCACATATCTCGAAATACAATCTTTTACCCCAATTTACGGGTGCATCAGAAGCTGCTCGCCTCCGAGGAATGTGTTGATCAACTTCAGGCCTCAGCTGGCTTGTCAAGGAGCACTAGGTGGCCTGCCCCTCTGACTATCACCATGATCATGCCATGGTACTCCACAAAACTCTGGGAAACCTACATTTTTGCCCCACATGTCAGCACCACCGGTCAATAACGATGGCCGGTTCAGTTTGTTCAGTTCATGGTGTGTTCAGAGACTTCAGGCCTGCTTATCAAGGTACCAAGGCTGCCACGGGGTCTTGGTCGGTAGGTCGAGTGCCTCAACGCGGTATGGAGAGCCGATCACCGTCACCATGCCATATGCACCGCTGCTGCGATGGTAAATAGAGTGGGATTTAGCAATTGTCAATGTCGTGCTCATAATTACTTCCATGTAGAAAAAGAATAAATATGCATCTTACAGAAGTTAAAAATGACTTGTTGAAAATCTAACGAGAAGCACACCTGTAGAGCCAAACTCTCAGGCCAACTTTGATGAGCTTGGAGTACATTGATAGGACCGAAAACACCTAGATATTGTAGGATTTCATGATAGGGTTACTGCACAAAAAACTGTATGACTAGAATGAACGACTACTCTTCTTTATTTATAAAATATTATAATGAAAAAACAAACTAAACAGCTATTGGTTGATTCCCGTGTAGACATGATATTTTCTTGGAAGCAATCCACCGAAATTCACATTGAATGCTTTATGCACATCTTCCCTGTTGAAGTAGTCTTGCGCATTGAATGAATAGCATATAGTGGCGGAGCTACACCAGAATTCTTGAGGGACGAAACACAAAATGTGAACCTTTGAGGGGGCAAAATACTAAATTTTCTTCCATCTAATCTGTCTATTCATTATTTCATTCACAAAATTTTCTAAGGTGGGGGAGGGGCATGACCGCCTGAACTACACTAAGTTCTAGTGGTAGCATGGATCCAAGAACACCCGGGGTCACGTCAATTCCATCTCATATCATGCTAGAGATACACATAATTTTTGGATGAAGCTCAAACGTGAAGCTAATAGTTTCCATGTAACATTACCTCATTAGTCGCCAAGAATGCCGTGTTAGTGGATGAGGATGAGTTCAGGTCCAATAGGCACTTGGGGCCACAGACGTTGTATTCGCCAATCTAGCTGTAGTACTGATAGACGATCATCATGATATTTTTATTGTCATCAATCCAGTTAGAGGACTTGAAGTCACATTTTTGGTTGATACATTGACAAACTGTGTCTGACACAACCGCGTGGATCCATGCGTAGTCAGCCAACCCTTTATAGTCATAGTGATCATCGATGACGGGGTTACCAACCTATAGCGTATATATCCATTTTGAATGTTATATTCCGGCAGTGCTAAATTTCTTAAATCTGAATTCTAAACCTGAACCTAGTAGACCGGCGGTAACAGCCCCCCCCCCAAGCAATACACATCGCCCCGCCTCTATGTAGAACTCTCTGCCCTTGTACTGAGGAAACCTCTTGAACCAATTCATCAGGAAACTATAAGTGTCCCCAACTACAAAAAGGATGGCCCAAACTTCCATTTGTGAACATGTAATTATTACATAGCAACACAAGGTCAATGTATTTTTTGGGAAACAATATGCAATTATCACTTTACCTAAAAAACTGTCGTCACTCTAGTAAGGTCAAATTATGTATTGGTGTAGGAGAAGCCAACCCCAAGAGGAAACTCCAAGAATACCAAGTTAGCCTCTAAAAATTACAAACTCAAAGCACTTATCGCAAAGTTATTCATCAAACAAAGGTAAATAAGCACGAAAAGAACCAGGGTTTCAAGAAGAATTCATGCAAGCATGAATGCTCATCACCTTTGTCCCAAGTATATTTGTTGAAGTCTAGTGCTTCTCCTTTTTTGACAACTCCGAGAGGCCCTAGCTTAGTTGTAGCCCCATAGCCAATCAACAAGCAACCTGATCCTACAAAATAAAATTTATTTCACAGAAATATACTTTGTGCGTACAAAATAAGATGAAAAAAATCACATTGAACAAAAAGGATTTGGTATCAGTAAATCCAAGAACAGAGGTCCTAGAGCTACTACCTCGGTCCTGTTTTAGTTAATGCTTGGTCATTATTTTTCTCTTTATTTGAGGTACTTGGTCATTCTTTGTAGCAAGTCAAGATGCAACCCAAAGTATTCCACAACCACAAGGCAAATGAGTAAATGGCTAACCAAGAACAAACTCTAGAAGCAGTAATAAACAATGAAAGTTATGCATGTGGCAGTAAAAAATCATACCACAACTCAACAATGCACAATATGCACGACATTTTTCAGTTAGCTAATAAAACAGGAGAAACTCACTGGTACAGCGAGGTGCTATACAAACGGTTTTTAACCCATTTTTCGCAATGGCATTTGGAACTGTCACCAAGTGAGTGACTGTGATAGGGTGGTCCTTCCCACACAACCCAGAAACCGTCGGGGATAGGGAGCCACCCAGACGCTACATCCTTGCAACTCATTTGTGCTTGCATTGCCATCGCAGTCTGTATTATGTGGTGCTGCGGTTACGATGTGCGGCCCATCACAAACGGTTCATGATTATAGAACTTGTATGATAAGCAAACAATCACACACATTCGCTTTTCACAAACTGTGTGCAATAACTAACTAAAGATCAACTAATCATCATATGAGTGTCGGACAAGATTATGAAACATCAGACCATCGTAACATCATCATACATGACAACTATCGCACACGCTATTTTGTGGTGCAACGTTTACGATGCATACCACATCAGAAACAGTTCATGGTTGCGAATCGTGTATGATAAGGCAACTATCACAAATGTTTAGTTTGCCCGCCCTGTTTGTGATATTGTCTGACATCGCACATGCTTTGCAAACGGCAACTGTGTGCATGCTTGCAGACATTTTCTCTCTGTGAACCATGTCGGATTATGGTGTATATCACAGATGTTTGTGTTTACCAACCGTGTGCATCATAATGACCTGGAGAGCATAATTCAACCGTAACTTAATTGCTGTTGTTTCAAATTGTACCGGATTTGAATTTGAATGTATGCTATAGCTTTATTCATATCCATTAGGTTCAAACAACCAATGCATTATTCGATTCATAGGTACATATGTTCAAGAATTACATAAGAGACAAATAAAGAATGATGAACGATAGTTGTATACTTGTATTATTAAATACGGTAAAGAAAGAGGCGAAACACATTCTGGTTGCTAAACAAGGTGAAGAGAAATACCCATATTTGCCCTCCTCCATGCACAAGGCACGCACGACTCTAGCCCAACCCCTTGTGATGGACGACCACCCATCCTTCACGGTCTTCATGAAAACATCTAGATAATCATCGTGTTCTGGTAGAAATACTTTAACCTTTGCATGCCCACCAATCATGTAGTTTGAGAGGTAATCTTGAGTAAACTGATTTGGGAACCACTGCAAAGGAAAAAGATTCAGACATTGTCATCTAACACAACTCATTATGGGCAGTAAAAAGAAGGCTACAGAGTTCTTACTTACCATCCTGCAGTTTGCTATTGTCTTGGATAAAGTGTAAACAAATAGTTTAATTGCCATCTTTTGACCCATTTTACTAACAATCTTTATCAGCTTCCTCACTTGATGTTGGTTCATCGATATCTCATTCCCACATATGCAGAAAGGGTCGAAGCGCGACTCTTTACCAATGACATATGTACCTAAAAGCAGCATGTCAATTTTAGAAGCTAAACAACAATTGCACAATGATGTAGGACAACACTCTTTTATAATATTTTGTAACATCCAACATACTCATATATTAGATGAATTAACATCTTACATTATGGGTCGGAAGGAGTTTATTGCATTTTTACAAATTATCAGCTGATTAACTGTTGTTGTATCCATGGGTTAGAGTTAGTTTGAGCTAGTTTGGGCTCAAATAGCCCTGAAGTATATCCAAACATGAGGGCTAGTTTGATCTAGTTGCATCTAACTCACCAAAAAAACTATCCCACCCAAGAGGTGCTAATTGGAGCTAGTTCTCCTAGTGCGTTTATTGTCAATCTAACCTTGTCATCCAAACACCTCTTTGGATGGAGTTAGTTCAGGGTTAGTCATGAGCTAGAAACTAACTCTAACCTCTAGCTAAGTTGAGTATCCAAACAGGACTATGTTGTTGTTGCTGCTGCTCTTCAACGTATATCTAGACATCATCAGAATTAAGGTAACACTCTTCCTTGTTGCTATGTAGCCTAGGATTTCATATTTAGACATTAAGTATAGTTCATGTTGCTATGTAGCCTAAGATATATTACATATGGCCCTAGTTAATGTAACGATAAATGGGTTACAAATATATTCAGTTAAAAGTTTGATTCACTGATTAGTCCCTTATCAGCCCCGGTTTATATGGTACCAGCTACCGATATCCTGAACAATGAGTATATATAAGCCATGGGATGAAACTAGCCTCGATGGAAAACAACAGTCATTCCCAAAATTGTCTTGTGCAGGTAAATCGAGAGGCATGTTAAGCACAACAGGCTAAACATCAACCAAATATATCCATGGCAGACAAAATACTCTCCAAAAGATAGCTTCAGTGTGCAGGTTTAAGCACGCTAGTAAAGCAAAACAAGTGGAAAGGTGTGTTAACTACAACAGGCCTAACATTTAACAACAAGCAAACATAGTCATTCAAATTGGTATTGTGCCGGTCTAAGTACACTGGTTATTGTTAAATAAAAATGGAAAGGCGTGTTAACTACAAGATGCAGCAACCAAATGTAGTCAATCATAGTGGTATTGTTGAAATTGTTATTGATGAAATTGAACTGCACAGTTCATACTTGCACATATAGAACATCACATTATGAATAACTGGAATAAACAAGGCATACTATGAACAACCAAAGATAGCATTTGGAACTGGACATATGCTAACTACAAACAATTAAACAATAAAAAAACTTTAAAAGAGGCATATGCTAGCTATAACAGGCTTAACAACAAGCAAATATATGGATTCCTATCGGTATGTTTAAAACTGGATTGATGAAATGTACTACACAGTAAATAGTTGCACATATAGAGCATCACATTGTGAACAACTAGAATAAACAAGGCATACTGCAAACAACCAAATATAGCAATTAAAACTGGACATATTCTCACTACACTACAAAAGGGACTTGACAAAACAAATCATGGGTTCCCCCTGTGAAGAGGCACAGCAAAACAAATCATGGGTTTCCTCACTTGTCATAGATGGGCTCATTCTCGTGGGAAGAGCATGGACCCTGGATGCGCTCCATGTTGTCGTAGATGGGATCCTTCTCCTTAGGAGAGCACGGCTGTAGGGTGCCCTCCCTGATGTCGCACACGAGCTCTTTCCCCTTGGAAGAGCAGGTGGGCTCTTTCCCCTTGTAAGATCCGGAGAGGGTGCCCTCCTCGTGGTCGCCGTCAATGAGGTCTGACTTTGAAGCTGTGGATCCCAAGCCAGCGTCACAGAACGTGTCCTTCAGAAATGACAAAAGGGGCTCGATGGTGATGTAGGATGGCAAATTCTTGACAGCGAGATAGAGGAGATCAGCGGCGGGGCCATGGATGAGATCGACGGTGGTTGAACTCGGGGGATTGGGGTGGTCTACTTAACCTATGAGATAGCTCGCGTCAGGCCGTCGCTGTCAACAACCTCGATGTCGAAGCCGGCGTCTATGACATACCCGCATACTCTAGCCCGGTGATTGAGTGTCTACGGCCAGTAACGGTCATCAGCTTCCTCGGCAACATCGAGCGAAGAGACCATGATACACCTCTTTTGGGCCAGTCGCTCCTCGAGCTCCATGGGAAGCGTAGCTGGGCTTAGGCTGCGACGCTCTAGAGTGGGGGATGGGGATGAGGATGGGGATGGGGATATGTGGGAAAGGGGGCGTTTGGCAGGTGTCATCTAAGAGACTCAGGGCGGCCTGGGTATGGAGATCGGTGGGTAAGTTGCACGGGCAAACTGGTAGATGTTGACAATGGAGGCCTTGCGGCGGCGACCTTGCTAGGGTTTTGAGCGAGGGAGGTTTTGGTGTGTGTGTCTGTGTGTGTGTGTGCACGTGTGTGGAGGGGGGCGAGGTGTGTTTGAGGAAATTACGCGGCTATTGAAAATTCTACTACGCAGGAGTGAAATGCCGGGGCTATTAAAAATTTGGATGATGGTGCATCGCACATGGTTCAGAAATAACAACCGTGTGTTATGAAACAGAAAAACCCTCGAGGCGGGCAAATATTTTCGAGGGATGCAGGCAGGAGTGGGAACAAGAAACATCACACACGGTCGAAACATAATAAATGTGTGTTACTAAAAGAAAAAACCTGCAGGTGGGTAGATATTTTTTAGAGGGGTAGCCTCATGGAGCCAAATGTACTGTGCAGATGTGCATGACATGAGCACTGGCATGGCACACTGTTAGTGTGAGTGAACCGTGTCTGTTGTGTCATCCGACTTGTCTAATGTTCATAAATTTGGTGAAAAATGACGCGGGAGAGGGTCAGAACACGAACACACTTGCATGTGGACCAAATATATGTATGAAAATGGTGGTTTGATGTTCAAATACCAAATGCAACTTCGATGTGGCACCTATCGCAAAGCGCATGGTATTGCTTGCCCCTCCTCGTGTCGACATGAAGGGTATCCTAAGATATGAATGCATGCCCCCCCGAAGGTTCACCTAGCAAATCGCAAAGTAGCAGCCCCCCCACACACACTTTCAGTCGGCGGGCTAGAGAGGGCATCTCACCAAGATCAATCGTAAAACAGACCAAGAATAATCCACCTTGGTCGTACAACCTCTCTCTTGTTGATGGTTAAAAGTGATGGTCGTCCATGCGACCCCAGAGATGGGGTAGCTCACCAATAATCACACAAGTAGCTAGTCCCCGAAGACAACCACTGCCTGCGTGTGGCCCAAACATATGTATGGAGAGGTGTGTTTGAATACACAATGGAACAAATTTGATGGGGCACCGTGCTTTTGAACTAGAAATCCCCACACTGAGCGAGGGTTGGTTGATGATGCATATGTATGTCACACCACACTTCAACCATTGACGGGGATTCATGCATGCATGCGAGCATAGTATGCTCTCAAACTTAATTAGGTCTGAATCTGACCTATACTACGATAACACGAACCAAAGGAAGAATCCGCCATGGTAACCTATCTTGTTGCCGGTCAAGGTGATCATGGATATCCACGCGGGCCCACGAATATATAGGCTTGTCACCGATAACCACGCGAGGGAGTGTACCTTTCGAAGACAACCACTACATGCATATGTATGAAGGTGATGCATGCATGCATGTTTGAATACCATTTCACAACATTGATGTGGCACGTGCGACGAAAATCGTACAGTCCCCACACAGAGTGAGATCGGTTCATGACGTGTCGTGGTACTAGCCACTTTGACTCGATGTGAGGGATTCATGCGTACACATGCATGTGTGTGCTCAAACTATATCATGTCATCCCAAAGCATGACCTATATATATACCCTATTACAAACAAAAAAATAATCCCCTCCTAAGTCAAATTAACCTCTCTCATTATCAGGCAAAGTAGTGATGGACCAAGCGGGCCCGTAGATGGAAAGCATCGATATCGCTGATATCCGCTTAAGTGGGTGAGAGAGGACAACCACCATCGCTTTGTATGTGGGCCAAATATATGTTGAATACCCAAAATGCACAACATTGATGTGGTACATGCCTCAAAAACCATAAAGTCCCCACACAGAGCGAGGTTCATGAAGCGTACTACATATGATGGTCCCATTCCCCCTCTTCGACGCATACTATATGCTCCTACCATAATACAACCCAAAAAGAATCCTCCTTTATGGTGAAATTAATTAACCTCTGCCGATGTAGGTCAAAGTGATGCATGCACCAATGATGGCCTCGCGGGCCCACAGATGGAAGCCTCACACGTGAGTGTCCTAGGATAACCACCGCCTGCATGCATGTGGCCCAAAGAGGTGTTGTGTGATATTTGAATAGCCAATTTCACAACTTTGATGTGGCACGTGCCTTGGAAACTGAAAGTCCTGACACTGAGTGAGGTGTACCTATTCACGGGCGCGTACGTATAGTATATATGCTAGTCCCCTCCCACCTCTTCGACATGTGCTATATACTCCCACCATAACACAAACAAAAAAGATTCTACCTTGCTGGTCAAATTAACCTCTCTACCGGCTATTGGTCAAAGTGATGGACGACGACCTCGTGGGCCCACAGAAAGCGTCACACATGAGTATCGAGTGTCATGTAGGACAACCATCGACTGCATGTGGCCAAAACATGTATGTACATATGTATGAAAGAGTTATGTAATGCTTTAAATAACGAATTCACGACTCTGATGTGGCACCTGCCTCACAAAATGGCCAACCCACACGATGGATCACGACTCGTAGTGTACTGCCAGCCACTCCCCACCCCCAGACGCACGCACACACACACCGTGAATCCACCGCAACTACGATGCATGTTAAATTATCCCGCGGTGAACATATGTTACCAAAGAAGGGATGTTTTAATTTTGAAAAAAACAGAGATCATTAAGATGATTTAGTACATTGATTGATTTTCTAGGGGCATAATGTGCAAAAATCAAATTTGAGCTACATGCACACGTGATAGTGCACTTAAATGGATTGCAAAAACACATGTGTCTCACTGGGTGCATGTTTACTCCCCATGCAAGAAATTGAAACATTGAGAATGTTGATTTTTAAATTCTAGTACATCCAAAACTTATTTGAAATTCATGAAACTTATCGTGTTGTCATATGGACACCAATACGAAGTGGCATTGTACTTTTTTTGTCAAAGTTGAGACCAGTTTTGATGTAATCTTTATCTTCTTACAAACGGGAGATTATTTATAATTGGGAACCAATATCACAAACGGATTATTTATTTGAACCATGAGTGTCAGACCAACAATGAATATGTGTCATGCTTTGGTTAAGCAATAAAGCGACAACATTAATCATCCAAATAGAAAAACAATATACGTGCCGCCACGCGACCCGTGTGTCGTGTGAGAAGGCGTGAGTTGACGGGACGCATGCGAGCAGTCCGCCATGCAAGCAGACCGGGAGGCGTGCGTGCATGTGTGTGAATTGACAGGAGGCGTGCTCGCTGTGCAGTGTCATCGGGAGGCGTGCGAGTAGCTGTGTGAAACGCCAGTAGGCATGCCAGCAGTCCGGTGCACAGGCTCACCAGGAGGCGAGCCAGCGGTTTGACTGCCGCCCGCCTCTCTCCCACTACTCCACATTAATGGCGCACCCGAGCGGCCGCACCCCCACCTCGCCACACACACAATCCTCTCTCTCCGCTTGCATCCTCGATGCCGCTCTCAGTCCTCAAAGTCGTCAGTGTATGAGGATGCCACCGAAGCGCCCAATCGGAGGGAGTGGCAACGCCGGGGCTGCTGAACCACCAGAGCACGGCGTGGAGATGGCAACAGAGGTTGCCGTCACCATTGGCGAGGTATCGCTGCACCCTGACATCGCTGGCGGTGTCATGATTCCTAATGTCTACTACACACCTTCTTCTTGTAGACGTTGTTGGGCCTCCAAGTGTAGAGGTTTGTAGGACAGTAGTAAATTTCCCTCAAGTGGATGACCTAAGGTTTATCAATCCGTGGGAGGCGTAGGATGAAGATGGTCTCTCTCAAGCAACCCTGCAACCAAATAACAAAGAGTCTCTTGTGTCCCCAACACACCCAATACAATGGTAGCTTGTATAGGCGCACTCGTTCAGCGAAGAGATGGTGATACAAGTGCAACATGGATGGTAGATATAGGTTTTTGTAATCTGAAAATATAAAAATAGCAAGGTAGCAAGTGGTAAAATTGAGTGTAAACGGTATTGCAATGCTAGGAAACAAGGCCTATGGTTCATACTTTCACTAGTGAAAGTTCTCTCAACAATAATAGTATAATTAGATCATATAAAAATCCCTCAACATACAACATAGAGTCACTCCAAAGTCACTAATAGCGGAGAACAAACAAAGAGATTATTGTAGGGTATGAAACCACCTCAAAGTTATCCTTTTTGATCGATCTATTCAAGAGTCCATAGTAAAATAACACGAAGTTATTCTTTCCGTTCGATCTATCCTAGAGTTCGTACTAGAATAACACCTTAAGACACAAATAAACCAAAACCCTAATGTCACCTAGATACTCCAATGTCACCTCAAGTATCCGTGGGTATGATTATACGATATGCATCACACAATCTCAGATTCATCTATTCAACCAACACAAAGAACTTCAAAGAGTGCCCCCAAAGTTTCTACCGGAGAGTCAAGACAAAAACGTGTGCCAACCCCTATGCATAAGTTCACAAGGTCACTGAACCCGCAAGTTGATCACCAAAACATACATCAAGTGAATCAATAGAATACCCCATTGTCACCACGGGTATCCCACGCAAGACATACATCAAGTGTTCTCAAATCCTTAAAGACTCAATCTGATAAGATAACTTCAAAGGGAAAAATCAATCCATTACAAGAGAGTAGAGGGGGAGAAACATCATAAGATCCAACTATAATAGCAAAGCTCGCGGTACATCAAGATCGTGGCAAATCAAAAACACGAGAGAGAGAGAGAGAGAGAGATCAAACACATAGCTACTGGTACATACCCTCAGCCTCGAGGATGAACTACTCCCTTCTCGTCATGGAGAGCACTGGGATGATGAAGATGGCCACCGGTGATGGATCCCACCTCCGGCAGGGTGCCGGAACAGGGCCCCAATTGGTTTTTGGTGGCTACAAAGGCTTGCGGTGGCGGAACTCCTGATCTAGGTTATTTTCTGGAGGTTTCTGTATTTATAGGAATTTTTGGCGTCAGTCTCACGTTAGGGGGGGTCTCTGAGTCGTCCACGAGATAGGGGGCGAGCCCAGGGGGTAGGGCGCGCCCTCCACCCTCATGGATGGCTCCGGAGTCTTCTAACCCAACTCTTTTACTCTGGGTCCTTCTTTTGGTCCATAAAAAATCATCAAAAATTGGCACGTCAATTGGACTCCGTTTGGTATTCCTTTTCTGTAAAACTCAAAAATAAGAAAAAAACAGAAACTGGCACTGGGCTCTAGGTTAATAGGTTAGTCTCAAAAATCATATAAAACAGCATATGAATGCATATAAAACATCCAAGATGGATAATATAATAGCATGGAACAATAAAAAATTATAGATACATGGACCTCCGCCTCCGACTGTGGAAGTGATACGTTGGAGACGTATCACTTCCACAGCCGGAGGCGGAGGTCCACACCGACTCCAGTGATGACTTGGGCGACAACCCCGACAACGACTCTGATGACGACTCCGGCGATGACTCCGACGACGACAGACAACAGGTTAGTCATATATACCCATTTATGTGTCAAATAGATCCTAGGGTTTCTCTGGGTACCCCTGCCTCCCCCTTTTTGGAATAGAAATTCTATGGTTATGTTCTCCCAATCCATGAAATCTGAGTAAGTTTTGTTAAATCCGTGTAGTGTATTGATTGTTTAAATGGTACAAGTGGTAAGTGATTAGTTGTTTCATCTGTGCAAATGATTTCTGCTAGTAATCCGACTAGGCTTAGTGTTCGTGCTAATAATTCCTATCCAGGACTTGACAATTGATTTTGAATGACCTACATATATGTTTGTGTCATTATTTTCTTCAAGATTGGTCTATACATAGACGATTATGCTTTAAAATCGAACCATAATCTATGGATATGTATAAAAAATAGTCATAAATTCCAAATCCTACTTCACGGCATGTAAACATTGATTTGATGCCAAATTTTGGCAACTGCCAAATGTTTGCTAGAGATTAGTTTGTAAACATTGATTTGACGCCTCATTTTTTACTATTTGTACAGGTGTTGTCTGGCGATGTGGACAGCGAGGATGAAGATGGCCAGAGAGGTACAAGAGGCAAATCCTGAGGGAGCTTTATGCGGGAATGCATAACATGCGTATTAGGACCTGGGACGGCGGCTATCGATGACCATTTTGCAACCAAAAGCTTCATGACACATATGAGAGTGTTCTGGCACATGAAAGAGGACGAGCCGTTGGCTCCTTCAAGCAGAAGTATTCTTGCAGGGTGGCGCACACCGCGTACGCCGAGTACCTGGAGAAGCTTCGGGATCCTGCCAGCAGATGAGACGAGATGTGGGATCGAACTATGTACGCTTGAGTATGCTTAATGTCGGTTGAACTATGTACTTATGGTTGAACTATGCTTGTGTACGCTTATTATCTATGTCTAAGTATGTTCAATCTATATTTACTTATGTATAAATGTGGGATATGGATGCAATCAGTTCGGTTGATGTAATCTACCTCCGTCCTGGTTTACTGGTCCCCTTTGTAATTTGTGTTAAATTTTGACCAAAGATTTAACTGACAAAATGTTTGTGCAGGTCAGCAAAAACTATATCGTTGGATGTGTATTTGAACATAGTGTTTAATGATATAATTTTTGGTGACATGCATAAACATTTTTTAGTTAAATATTTGGTCAAAATTTGGTACAAATTACAAAGGGGGCCAATAAACCAGGATGGAGGTAGTACGTCAATCACACACGGTTCCCAAAATTGGAGCCGTGTGCAATGACTTTCATTTTCCCTGTTACGTCAATCACACAAGGTTGGCTCTAGCAAACCGTTGCCTCCGAAAATCTTTGTGGGACAGAAAACCCTCACCACCCAATTCAAAAAATAAAAAAGAAAACCCTCACCATACCCATGTCACAAAAACCCTCACCCCGCCGGCCACCCCTTCCGGTCCCCATTCACACCTGCACAAGCTCCTCGGTGTCTATGCATGGCACCGCCTATCGTGGCGGCAACCACTTGCTCAACGACTGCCACCGCCAGGCTACCGGCAAACCCCACCGCATTTCGCCACTTCCGCTTGCCACCGCCTATCGCCATCGACTTTCTTGACGCTGCTCGTGGTCGACCCAGCTCCGCCCGGTTGGGGAATCCGCCATATTGAGGGTTGTTTCTCATGGGAAACAATGTAACTAATTTAATGAGATATTATCTCATCTCTTATCCCAGTTCATCTGCCTCCTTTAATCACCTGGGCCGAAATCACCATGAACTCATTTTTATTCGAGTTGTTTTGAGGGTTTTCTTTCATTCATAGAGTGTACAGTGCACGGACACATCAGGACTTTGCAGCCTCCACCAGACATCCATGGAGTTCCTTCTCACTGTATCAGATGACTTGAGGATGCACGCGGTATGTTCAATCTCACCCTAAATCGGTTGGCATGGCCTACTTTCCTAAACATATACTAAATATTGCTACATTTGGATAAAAGGTGCCACATGCACCACATATGTCAAAGGGGATTTTTTTTCCTCTTCTTTCTATATTAGACAAATTAATGATGTATTGTTCTTTCGATTACTCTCATATTTCCATGACATCATGTTTACCCTATCTGTTTAATTATAGATTTTTGTCCTTCGATTTCAACCGTTGTATAGTTCCTTCAATTTGGGCCCATATTTGCATGTTACCATATTTTCTTTAACAATCCTACCATTTTCTGTAGCGCGTCCCTTGCTATGCAACAAAATCTGTAGTACACAATATTTCCCTTTACATAAATCAAGACTGCAGGGATGTCATACTGAACACAAACCATGGATTTACAATCATTGCTACTGTAAGACTTGATGAACGTGGTGACTCCTATTTTGGCATTGGCCTTTGGAAGGAAATTTCTAAGTTTTATGTACTGAAAGATGGCACTAAAATTGCACTCCACATAAAAGAGCCTGGTCATGAGATATATGCTAACTTCCCCGACGATATCATCCGTCTAGACTTTGTTCGAAGTAAGTGTTTTTTCAAGTATCTGCATGTTGACTTACCTAGCAATATCAAATGAATTGTGTAGTATTTAAGCAACCAATTGTTATTCCATTTTCTTACTCTATTCCTACCTACTAACTTCTAGTTACCAATACACTTTTATATTGACCTGTTTTAACTAAATATTCCCTATACCCACTTCTATCAGTAATCACGCTGACAACGAGACTCCGGAGGTGGAGAACGGGGCTGCCAACAAGTGGAGGTGGGTCGAGCAAGAACCGCAAGTGACTCTAGCAGGCCTAGACTTCATCAGCAGCCTCCCCGATGATATGTTGACAATCATCATCTCCCTCCTCCCAATCAAATATGGGGCGCGGACAACTGTCCTTTCCCGGCGGTGGCGCCCCCTATGGAACTCCACACCTCTCGACTTCATCAATGCCCACGAACTATGCCATAGCTATCACAAAAGCTTGGACGTGTTCTCCAAGATCCTCGGCAGTCACCCTGGCCCAACCAGAAGCCTTAGCATGGGCAAGTTCCGTTCCAATGACAAGGACCGAGCCAAGCTTGACGACTGGTTTTGATGCCCCGCCCTAGATCAGCTCGAGGAGCTCACTTTTGATGATGGACATATGCGCTCGCTGCCAACATCCGCGCTCTGCCTCGCGCCCACGCTGCGCGTCGCTAAGTTTAGGAACTGCCATCGCCCCTCAATGACGTGCCCGCTCTTATTTTACCACGACTGAAGCACCTCGAGCTCGTCGCTGTCTGCCTCCCAAACGGTGACATGGAGTGCCTACTCTGTGGCTGTACTGCACTCGATTACCTTCATCTTCAGGCGATCAATGGGTTGAGTAGCTTCCACATCACCTCCATGACTCTCCGGACTATTTATGTGTGTTGCCGGTGCGGCAAGAAGACATCACAAGATGTGTACCACGGTATGGTCACTGAGGACACACCTTCGCTTGAGAGATTACTTGTAGTTGATCAAGAAGGTCCAACAAGAATCAATGTCATTTCTGCGCCGAAATTGACAGTGGTGGGCTACTCATTTGACAAATACTCCGAACTTGTTATTGGATCCACACCCGTTCAGGTACAACAGCCGCCTTCTATCTCTCCTTCTAGAAATTAACATTATTTCTAATTTTGAAGATGTATGTTCGTCTATCATCCGGAAAATGATTCTAACAAGATTGACCCCAAAATTGCGCACAGTGAAGGTCTTGGCACAAGAATCTATTGGCCCCAACCAGGAGCAAGTTGTCAATTTCCTGAGATGCTTTCCGTGCCTGGAGAAGCTATATATCGAGGTGATGTTCCTTTCCTGTTAAATGTTAACCATAAGGGAGTTCAATTTCGTGACACCTTTTTCCAAGTTTTTACAATGACAGTGTACTACGATTTCTGAAGAATTTTTTGGAGGATTTCAGTACATACATGCCCCCCCCATATTTGTTTCTTGATTCATATGGTTACAATCCATAAGCATTTCTCTTTGGATTCACCTGTACTAGTTTTCTTAGGGAACTTTTCATCCACACCAACCTCTTGTGAAGAAGGCTACATTTTTCTAGATTGTAATCAAATGCCCATGTTAATCATGTCGGATCGAAGATGGCATGTTAGTGCATTTTACAAATCCTGCAAACCAAATAGGCATGTAGTAGTGTTCAAAACTGCATGTAGGCACTAACACGTTTTCTTCTTTTGTAGATAAGATTAGGCCCGATGGTGGATAATGTGATACAATATAACAATCACATCGAAATGCCTAGATCTGCATCTCTCAGAAATTACTTTGAACTCCTACCGAGTGACCTTACCGGAGATTATATTCGCCAGGTTCTTTGTTGTTAGAGAAAGGGTGCTAAAGGTAATGAGGTTTCCCCTACATTTATTTCGCAAAAATGAATGGTTTGCTGATCAGTGCCGGCGGCTGCGGCAGAATGGAATAGGCTCCGAAAATGTTGAATTTCATTTTGGAACTTGCTACCTCTTGAGCATTGCATTGGTCTTCCCTTGAAGAGGAAAGGGTGGTGCAGTAAAGCAGCATAAGTATTTCCCTCAGTTTTTGAGAACCAAGGTATCAATCCAGTAGGAGACCACGCGCGAGTCACCTCATACCTACACAAACAAATAAGAACCTCTCAACCAACGCGATGAAGGGGTTGTCAATCCCTTCTCGGCCACTTGCAAGAGTGAGATCTGATAGAGATGATAATAATAATATAAATATTTTTGGTATTTGTATGATATAGATTGAAAGTAAAAGATAGCAAAATAAAATAGATTGGAAACTTGTATGATGGAAAATAGACCCGAGGGCCATAGGTTTCACTAGTGGCTTCTCTCAAGATAGCATAAGTATTACAGTGGGTGAACAAACTACTGTCGAGCAATTGATAAGAAAGCGAATAATTATGAGAATATCTAGGCATGATCATGTATATAGGCATCACGTCCGTGACAAGTAGACCGAAACGATTCTACATCTACTACTATTACTCCACACACCGA
Source organism: Triticum aestivum (assembly GCF_018294505.1). Lineage (NCBI taxonomy): Eukaryota > Viridiplantae > Streptophyta > Magnoliopsida > Poales > Poaceae > Triticum > Triticum aestivum. Next base: position 105,607,640 of record NC_057794.1, on the reverse strand, counting down.
CCGCTATGCAGCATGCATATAGAGTATTAAGTTCATAAGAATAGAGTAACGCCTTAAGCAAGAGGACATGATGTAGAGGGATAAACTCATGCAATATGATGTAAACCCCATCTTTTTATCCTCGATGGCAACAATACAATACGTGTCGTTTCCCTTTCTATCACTGGGATCGAGCACCGCAAGATTGAACCCAAAGCTAAGCACTTCTCCCATTGCAAGAAAGATCAATCTAGTAGGCCAAACCAAACTGATAATTCAAAGAGACTTGCAAAGATAAACCAATCATACATAAAAGAATTCATAGAAGATTCAAATATTGTTCGTAGATAAACTTGATCATAAACCCACAATTCATCGGATCTCAACAAAGACACCGCAAAAAGAAGAGTTACATCGAATAGATCTCCAAGAGAATCGAGGAGAACTTTGTATTGAGATCCAAAGAGAGATAAGAAGCCATCTAGCTACTAGCTATGGACCCGAAGGTCTGAAGTAGAATACTCACACATCACCAGAGAGGCCATGGAGTTGATGTAGAGGCCCTCCGTGATCAATGCCCCCTCCGGCGGAGCTCCGGAAAAGGCCCCAAGATGGGATCTCTTGGGTAGAGAAAGTTGCGGCGGTGGAAATAGGGTTTTGTGGTGCTCCTGGATGTTTGTGGGGTACATGGATATATATATAGGAGGAAGAAGTAGGTCGGTGGAGCAACGAGGGGCCCACGAGGGTGGAGGGCGCGCCCAAGGGGTAGGCGTGCCCCCTGCCTTGTGGGCTCCTCGTTGATTGCTTGACTTCCACTCCAAGTCCACTGGATCATGTTTGTTCCAAAAATCACATTCCCGAAGGTTTCATTCCGTTTGGACTCTGTTTGATATTCCTTTTCTATGAAACATCGAAATAGGAAAAAACAGCAATTTGGTTGGGCCTCCAATTAATAGGTTAGTCCCAAAAATAATATAAAAGTGTAAAATAAAGCCTGTTATCATCCAAAACAGATAATATAATAGCATGGAACAATCAAAAATTATAGATACATTGGAGACGTATCAAGCATCCCCAAGCTTATTTCCTACTCGTCCTTGAGTAGGTAAATGATAAAAACAGAATTTTTGATGTGGAATGCTTCCTAACATATTTATCAATGTAATTTTCTTTATTGTGGCATGAATGTTCAGATCCGAAAGATTCAAGATAAAAGTTTAATATTGACATAAAAATAATAATACTTCAAGCATACTAACTAAGCAATCATGTTTTCTCAAAATAACATGGCCAAAGAAAGTTCATCCCTACAAAATCATATAGTTTGGTCATGCTCTATTTTCATCGCACAAGAATGCTCTCATCATGCACAACCCCGATGACAAGCCAAGCAATTGTTTCATACTTTAGTAATCTCAAACTTTTTCAACTTTCACGCAATACATGAGCGTGAGCCATGGATATAGCACTATGGGTGGAATAGAATATAATGGAGGGTGTCGGTGTCAAAACCGGCGGATCTCGGGTAGGGGGTCCCGAACTGTGTGTCTAGGCCGGATGGTAACAGGAGGCAAGGGACACGAAGTTTTACCAAGGTTCGGGCCCTCTCGATGGAGGTAAAACCCTACGTTCTTCTTGATTAATATTGATGATATGGGTAGTACAAGAGTAGATCTACCACGAGATCAGAGAGGCTAAACCCTAGAAGCTAGCCTATGGTATGATTGTGTTGTCCTACGGACTAAAACCCTCCGGTTTATATAGACACCGGATAGGGTTAGGGTTACATAGAGTCGGTTACAATGGTAGGAGATCTACATATCCGTATCGCCAAGCTTGCCTTCCACGCCAAGAAAAGTCCCTTCCGGACACGGGACGAAGTCTTCAATCTTGTATCTTCATAGTCCAGGAGTCCAGCTGAAGGTATTGTCCGGCCATCCGGACACCCCCTAATCCAGGACTCCCTCAGTAGCCCCTGAACCAGGCTTCAATGACGATGCGTCCGGCGCGGGGGTTCTCCTCCAAATTCCATGTACCTGTTGAATAAAGTTTGGTTTCTTGTAAATGTTGCGTTCCTTGGCTTCTACGCCTAATGATGGCCGTCTCCCATGTGTCAAACGAATATGAAAAGTCCGAGTGTTTTTACATCCACACCCCTAGCCGCGTAAATGAGCCGCCCATTTAAGGGGACGAGGATTTAGATCCAAACCACACCTTCTCCCCTTCGCGAGTGTTCATCAGAGCGCATCCGACAAAGGTCCATTCCACCATGGCCAGCCGTCGCAACTCCTCCCCTCGCCCTTCCAGCCCTAAGCCTGGATATTGGGAGAGATGCTCCATCCCACATAGTGAGCTAGTGACACTCCAGACCAAGGGATTTCTCCCCCCGGCCTATATGGTCCCGGTTCGAGCCGGTCTTGCCGTTTATAATGGTGGAGAGCAAGCGGAGAGTGCCCCCAATCCCTCCAAAGGAGAGCGGGTATGCCTTGTCCCTTATCTAATAAGAGGGCTCGGATTTCCAATCCATTCGTTTCTCTAGGGGCTACTGGAGTACTATGGCCTCCAGCTACACAATCTTACACCCGCCTCTGTATTGCATATCGCGGGCTTCGTAGCCCACTGCGAGCTGTTTTTGGGTGTTGAGGCTCATTTCGGGCTGTGGAAAGAGTTATTCTGCCTCGTGCACCGTTCTAAGAAGGGGTCAATGTATCAAGTGGGCGGAGCCGAAGTGTGGCGCATCGCTGGGACCGGATACCTATCCGGAACCCCAAAGAAGGCATCCGAGGACTGGCCTTCGGAATGGTTTTACATAGAAGACGTCCCGCTGCCGGATCCTGTCCGGATCGGCCTCCCTAAGTTTGACAGTGCCCCACTAAAGAAGCGCCTAAGTTGGTGTCCATGGATCCCTCAGAGGGAAAGCGACAAGGACATTTTTTACCTGATGGGCCGGATAAGATTGTTAGCTCATTCCGGACTGACCATGATCGGGGTCATGGCCGCATGCATCATGCGAGGGGTGCAGCTACTACAGTATAGAGGCCACCCCATGTGGGACTTCAATGGGGAGGATGACACCACCCGCTATGGCCGTAAGGGGCCGGATTCGGTTGCGGCTCTAATAAAGACCTTGTCCGCTTTATACAAGGGAGAAGAGGAGGATTTTCTCCGCGTCGACCCAAAGGGTGGATTTTCTATGTACAATCCTCCAAGCTGGGTAAGTGGTCGCATCTTGCCCATCCGTTTTATATTCCCATTGTTAAATACTCAGTCTAGCGACTTCAACGCAGGAACTGCGCCAGGCTGTTAAAGAAATAAACAGCCCTCCTCCACAACCCGAGGACCCATGACGGTCCCTCGACCCGGACTCTCAAGAGGATCCAGACTTTTCGGTGGAGCTGATTGATGGAGTGTTCCATCAATTGAGCAAGGACAACGCCTTGGTGGCCATTACGGCTGATTACCCGGGGCTAATCCCAGCCTCCCAGAAACGGGGGGCCGAACCTACGGCGACAAGCCAACGAGGGGCCGCAGGGCCCCGTGGGCAGAAAAGAGGTGCAGTCCGGACCGAGACGTCAACGCAAAGGTATGGCGCGCCCCCTTATCCCAGGTGTTACACCTTCAAGGCACATTAACACTCGTGCTCTCTTCAGGACAAAGAGACCTCGCCGGACTGGATTCGGAGAGGCTGCCAATCGCACCTCCACTAGCCAGGCTCCAAAGCCTGGTCCGGAGGTGGAGGCGAACACAAGGCGTGCACCGGGCGCTCCTCCGATGGAGGATGTGGACAGGTTGTCTGCCACCAACTCTGAGGTGGAGAGTGCCATGAACCACAGGCATCGCCAGACAATTCTTCACGACGCTTGTTTCTCCCAAGAGGCGTTAGATGCCTTCAAACCGGGAGATGCGTACCTCCGTGCCGCTCAAAATGGTCTAGCCAGAGCCACGGAGCAATATGTAAAAGACATACGGGTAAGAAAATTTTGGTAATTATATATAGATACCAGTAGCCCCCGAGACTTGAAACAGTTAAAATAACTGATTTAAGGATCATTTGTTATGCAGGTTCTTACAAAAAAGAATTCCCTACTGTCCAAGGAGCTGGAAGAGTGCAAAGCCCAACATGAGGCCGCACTAGCCGCGGCAGGGGAGCCCAAGGAGACCCCCTCTGGTAATATATACTTCGAAAGATAAGTATTTTGCGAAGCACGGCATGGGTGCGAATCTGACAAATGAAATTGCAGATGGCGCCGGATTGAATCCGGAAAGGCAACACCTCCTACGCCAGCTAAAGGCTGGTGAGAAGGTGCTAACAAAGGTGAGGCGGGAGAAGAAAGATCTCCAAGATGCCAACACCAAGCCGGGCGTCGAGCTGAAAGATGTTCGTGCCCAGCTGTCAGACTCCGTTAAGGAGAATCAGCGGCTTTGGCGCGGCATATTTAGTAAGTGCTTGAACGAACCTTTGAAAGAAAGTTCGGCGGGGAAGTCGACTAACAGAGCAATGTCTGTAGGTGTGCTAACAGGTCGTCCTCTAGAGGAGATGCCCGGTTCTACGGGTGACCTTCTTCCCGAGCTCTCGCAACTGCTCGATCAAGTTTGGCAGGCGATGCAAGACGTCGCCCAGGCCCTGTGGCCATCCATCTCCATGCCCAAAGGTCTTGGAGAGCTTGCGGAGAAGCTAAAGGGAGCACGGAGGCGCTTCCGATTGTGGAAGATATCGGCCTGCCGTCAAGGCGCTAGGGAGGCCTGGGCCATGGTGAAGACGCGGTATACAAAGGCTGACCCCAACCACATGGCCGAGGTCGGTCTTGTAGGGCCCGATGGGAAGGAGATCCATGTAAGCTTAGTATACGGCCAAGTAGAGTTGGCCGCAAAGTATTCCCAGCAGGACTGTAAATTACACAGCCTGTTAGATGGTATTGAAGAGGAATACAATCAGTCAAAATGACTATGTAATTTAATTGACATTTATAATGCCTTCTAGCCGGATTGTAGATCATTTGTCATGGCCGACCTTTTCGCTTCAGCCTCGGGACCTGACGGTCCGGAGTGTGTCCGAATCCCCATGCGGTTATATAGGAACCGGGGAATGCATGGAGACCAGGCGTAGGGGTCATTAGTGCGTGAACAGACAAGTGCCCGACTAGTTATGTTATATTACATGGTTAGTAAGAAACATCTTCCAGGGAGAATAGTTCCATTAGGGGTTCCTTTCCCTGGGAGGCATGCCCTAAAGTGCATGTCCATGCTACGAAAAGAAACGCAGGAAAAACATCTGGGGGCGTATAGATAAATAAAAAAAGATCATCTTTAGTTCACCGACCGAATATTCCCTTAAGAACGCTAGCTTTCGGCTTCACCCAGTCTGAGGTACACGTCCGGCTGACCCGGCAGTAACAATTGCAGAGGTGCTCCCTTTACCACCTAGCCGAACAATCGGGAACGTAGGGGTAAGCACAGGAGCCAGGCAACCCAGCTTGGCCAAAACTTAAGTCATATCGATGCATATAATGGTGAATAAAAGGTACATGTGGAAGTGTGACACATGTGTTGGGCATGAAGCCCGTATAAATAAGCTTCTGTTTAAAGAAGCCCCCAGGTTTAATGAGCGCGGATAGCGCGTCACTTTATGAGCCTTTAAAGGCTATAAGAGAGAGAGAGAGAGAGAGAAGAGGAATGTAAGACAGAAAGTATAAAAAATGGACAGAGGAAGGAGACGAACACAGAGTCCGGCGCTAGGCATAGAATCTTCGGAGACGGGCTGCATTCCATGGGTTCGGCTCGAGTCGGTTATCTGATGCATCTCGCAGGCGGTACGCTCCACCAGTCAGGACTTGGTCAATTATGAAGGGACCTTCCCACTTGGGCTTGAGTTTGTCCTTTTTCTTGTCCGGTAGTCGTAGAACTAATTCGCCAACGTTGTAATTTTTGGCCCATACTTCTCTGCTTTGGTATCTTCGAGCTTGCTGTTGATAGAATGCGGAACGGGGTTTTGCCACGTCATGCTCCTCCTCCAATGCGTCCAAGCTGTCCTGCCGATCGAGCTCGGCTTCTCTTTCTTCGTATATGTGCATTCGAGGTGAGTCATGAATTATGTCGCAAGGTAAAACTGCCTCTGCCCATACACCATGAAGAATGGTGTGTATTCGGTGGTGCGATTCGGCGTGGTTCGCAACCCCCAGAGTACAGAGTCGAGCTCCTCTACCCAGTGCGTGTTAGATTCCTTGAGGGACCGCACTAATCTGGGTTTGATGCCGCTCATGATGAGACCATTTGCATGTTCGACCTGGCCGTTAGTTTGTGGGTGATAGACGGAAGCATAATCGAGCTTGATGCCCATGTTTTTGCACCAGAGTTTTACCTCGTCGGCTGTAAAGTTCGTGTCGTTATCAGTGATGATGCTGTGGGGGACGCCGTAACGGTGTACAACCCCGGATATGAAGTCTATCACTGGTCCGGATTTGGCCGTCTTAACAGGCTTGGCTTCTATCCATTTGGTGAACTTATCCACCATGACCAGTAAGTACTTTTGCTTGTGGGTTCCGCCTTTAAGGGGTCCAACCATGTCAAGCCCCCAGACTGCGAAGGGCCAAGTGATGGGGATAGTTTGGAGGGTGGTGGGTGGCATATGGCTTTGGTTTGCAAAGAGCTGGCAACCGGTGCATCGTTGGACTAAGTCCTGGGCGTCTGCCCGGGCCATCGGCCGATAGAAGCTTGTACGAAAGGCCTTGCTTACAAGGGACCAAGCTGCCGCGTGATGACCGCCGAGTCCGGCATGAATTTCAGCCAGGAGGTTCCGCCCTTCCTCTTCGGAGATGCACCTTTGAAGGACTCCGGTAGTGCTTTTCTTATAAAGCTCTCCCTCGTGGACTTTGTAGGCTTTGGATCACCGCACTATGCAGCGTGCCTCATTTTGGTCCTCGGGAGTTCCTGCCTAGTAATGTAGGCGAGGAATGGTTCCGTCCACGGGGCGATAACGGCCATTATTACGTGGGCTGAAGGTGTTATTTCGTTGGTAGAGCCTCCGATTGTGTCGGAATGTTCGGTGTCAGGCAGTGCGGTTGGGTCCGGGCTGTTATTGTTCGGCTCCCCTTCCCATACTACGGATGGCTTGAACAGCCTTTCCAAGAAGATGTTGGGGGGACTACATCGCGTTTTGCACCGATGCGTGCCAGGACATCTGCCGCCTGATTATTTTCCTGGGCTACATGGTGGAATTCAAGCCCTTCTAACCGAGCTGACATTTTTAGGACGGCGTTGTGGTAAGCTGCCATTTTTGGATCCTTAGCATCGAAGTCTCCATTTATTTGGGATATTGCGAGGTTCGAGTCCCCGCGCACCTCTAGGCGTTGAATGCCCATGGATACTGCCATCCGAAGACCATGTAGAAGGGCCTCATATTCAGCTACATTGTTGGAGTCTGTGTACATAATCTGGAGTACATATTGAACTATGTCTCGTGTGGGGGACGTCAAAACGATGCCAGCCCCCAGTCCGGCCAACATCTTGGAGTCGTCGAAATGCATGATCCAATTTGAATATGTGCCGTACTCTATAGGGAGTTCGGCCTCCGTCCATTCTGCGACGAAGTCGGCCAAGACTTGCGACTTGATGGCTCGCCATGGCTTATAAGTTATGTCGAACAGGAGGAGCTCAATGGCCCATTTTGCAATCCGGCCCGTTGCGTCACGGTTGTTTATAATATCGTTAAGTGGTACTTTCGAGGCCACTGTTATTGAACACTCTTGAAAGTAGTGTCGTAGCTTCCGGGATGCCATGAATACCGCTTACGCAATATTTTTATAATGCGGGTACCGTGATTTGCAGGGAGTGAGGACAGTGGACACATAATAGACCAACTTTTGAAGGGGGAATTTGTGTTCGTCCGTTTCTCGTTCGACGACGAGCACTGCGCTTACAACCTGATGTGTTGCTGCAATGTATAATAGCATTGGTTTGCCAATGTTTGGCGCGGCCAGGACTGGGTTTGTTGCCAGTATGGCTTTTATTTCATCGAGTCCAGTCGTGGCTGCATCCATCCATTCGAAGTGTTCGGTGCACCGAAGGAGGCGGTAAAGGGGTAGGGCCTTTTCTCCCAAGCAGGAGATAAAGCGGCTTAGAGCCGCCACGCATCCGGTTAATTTTTGTATTTGTTTGAGGTCCTTTGGGATATCCAATTGTGACAGAGGTCGGATCTTGGCTGGATTTGCTTCAATTCCTCAACCGGATACAATGAAGCCCAAGAGCTTTCCGGCTGGGACGCCGAAAACACATTTTTCCGGGTTGAGCTTGATGTCGTATGTTCGGAGGTTATCAAATGTGAGCCTCAAGTCGTCTACTAGAGATTCGACATGTCTTGTTTTGATGACCACATCATCTACATATGCCTCCACTGTTTTGCCGATCTGGTTTGCCAGACATGTCTGAATCATGCGCTGATAAGTTGCGCCGGTGTTTTTGAGCCCGAAGGGCATTGTGTTGAAGCAGAATGGGTCGTATGGTGTGATAAATGCCGTTGCGGCTTGGTCTGATTCTGCCATCTTGATTTGATGGTAGCCGGAATATGCGTCGAGGAAACACAACGAGTCGTGTCCTGCGGTAGCGTTGATAATTTGATCGATGCGGGGGAGGGGGGAGGGATCCTTTGGGCAAGCCTTGTTAAGGTCTTTAAAATCAACGCATAGGCGCCAGGATTTGTCCTTCTTTGGTACCATCACCAGGTTTGCTAGCCAGTCCGGATGTTTTATATCTCTGATGAATCTGGCCTCCAATAGATTTGCTAGCTCCTCTCCCATGGCCTGTCTCTTAGGTTCGGAAAAACGCCGAAGAGCTTGCTTGACAGGTTTGAATTCTTTTAGGATATTTAAGCTATGCTCGGCCAGCCTGCGTGGGATTCCTGGCATGTCTGAAGGGTGCCAGGCGAAAATGTCCCAGTTCTCTCGTAGGAACTCTCGCAGTGCGGCATCTACATCAGGGTTTAAATGTGCCCTGATGGAAGCTGTTTTATTGGGGTCCGTTGGATAGACCTGGAATTTGACTATTTCGTCCGCTGGTTTAAAGGAGGTGGACTTGGATCTTTTGTTGAGTACCATCGTTTCTATTCACCGTGGAGCGCAGCGCAGTCAGTTCCTCAACTGCTAGGGCTTCGGATAGTGCCTCAAGGGCCAGTGCAGCTGTCTTGTTTTCGGCGCGGAGTGCTATGTACGGATCACTAGCGAGAGTGATGATCCCGTTGGGCCCGGGCATCTTGAGCTTCATGTACCTGTAATGGGGTATTGCTTGGAAGATTGTAAATGCTTCCCGCCCTAGCAGAGCATGATAACCGCGGCTGAACGGAGCCACATGGAACATGACCTCTTCGGACCTGTAATTATCCGGCGTGCCGAACACCACATCTAGTGTGATTTTTCCTGTATAGTGCGCTTCCCGACTGGGGATTATTCCTCTAAAGGTTGTGTTGCTTCGCTCAATGCGGTTCCAGTCTATTTCCATTTTCTGAAGGGTTTCCTCGTAAATGAGGTTCAATCCGCTGCCGCCGTCCATGAGTACCTTGGTAAGACGAAAGCCGTCCACTATTAGACTGAGGACCAATGCAGCTGGTACTCGGGCTGTTCGGAATTTAGGTTCATCACTGGCATTAAAGGTGATAGCCGTGTCACTCCATGGGTTTATTGTTGCCACTTGGTAGATTTTGGCAAGGCTGCAGAGTGTCCTTTTTCGCATGTTATTTGATGCGAAAGTCTCGAAGACTGTTAATACCGTATTGGCATCTCTGGGGTGGCTTTCTGTGGCCTCCGGGATTAGGAGATCTTCGCCAATTTTGGCCACCTGCCGGAGTATCCAACATGCTCTAAGGCTGTGAGTTGGTGTGGCGTCCTCTGTACTGTGAATTTTACAGGGTCCATTAAGCCATCCTTCCAATACGGTTCCATGCCCTGTAGAGGGTTTTTGCTTTTTGGTGTTTGACCCGGGTGTCTGGCGATGATGCACCCTTTTATTTCGGACTGGGTTTGCATTCAGGGCCGGATTGTCCCGAAATTTTATTTCGGTTTTCCAGGCGCTTTCCATCGCACAGTACTTTCGTACTATGGATGCTAAGTCAGCGAAGCGTGTAATATCACGGCGACTTATGGAGTTGAGGATTCCCTTGTCCGTGCAATTATTGCAGAAGAATGAAATCGCGTCTTCCTCGCGGCAGTCCTTTATCCTGTTCATAACCAAGAGGAATCTGGCCCAGTAATGATGTACTGTTTCTTCGGGCTCTTGCCTAATTTGGGATAGATCGCTAATGTTCGGGTGGGTGGGTGGAATTAAATCCGAAGCCTCACCCCATCTGAGGCTCAGAGGCCGAGGAATTTCCGAACTCGAAAATTTGGATTCCTGGATGTTGTCCAATGAATCCAGTCCATCACCCGACTCTAAGTTCAGGTCTTGAGTGATATCCTCCCCTTTGCGGGTATCCGGCTTGGAGGGATCGGGAATCCGGACGTAGCTAGTCCTTAAGATAGATGAGGGGTCGTTGCATTGTCCCTCTACCACGGCAACGTGATGGGTGACTTGGGGAGAGTTAATCTCTCTCAGATCGGGCTTGGGCCCAATCTGGTCGTAATCTGTAGCGACTCCCAGGGCGGCGATGCGATCCAAGAGCTCGTTTATGGAGGAGAGCTCCATTGGATCTAACTACTCGGCGAGTTCCGAGCTGACATGAAGATTGTTTTCAATGGCTCGAGAGGTCATCGTCGGCACAGAAGCCAAACAGGCGGTCATAAGAAAACCACCTAGCCGGAGGGTTTGGCCGACAGCCAAAGCTCCCTTAGCAACGGTGCCGTCTTTAAAGACGGGGCGAGGCATCCTTCCTGATGGCGACGACACAGAGGAACTCTCAATGAAAGCACCAATGTCGGTGTCAAAATCGGCGGATCTCGGGTAGGGGGTCCCGAACTGTGCGTCTAGGCCGGATGGTAACAGGAGGCAAGGGACACGAAGTTTTACCCAGGTTCGGGCCCTCTCGATGGAGGTAAAACCCTATGTCCTGCTTGATTAATATTGATGATATGGGTAGTACAAGAGTAGATCTACCACGAGATCAGATAGGCTAAACCCTAGAAGCTAGCCTATGGTATGATTGTGTTGTCCTACAGACTAAAACCCTTCGATTTATATAGACACCGGATAGGGTTAAGGTTACATAGAGTCGGTTACAATGGTAGGAGATCTACATATCCGTATCGCCAAGCTTGCCTTCCACGCCAAGAAAAGTCCCTTCCAGACACGGGACAAAGTCTTAAATCTTGTATCTTCATAGTCCAGGAGTCCGGCTGAAGGTATAGTCCGGCCATCCGGACACCCCCTAATCCAGGACTCCCTCAGAGAGGGTTATGTGGAGAAGACAAAAAAGGAGAAAGTCTCACATCGACGCGGCTAATCAATGGGCTAGGGAGATGCCCATCAATTTATGTCAATGCAAGGAGTAGGGATTGCCATGCAACGGATGCACTAGAGCTATAAATGTATGAAAGCTCAACAAAAGAAACTAAGTGGGTGTGCATCCAACTTGCTTGCTCATGAAGACCTAGGGCACTTGAGGAGGCCCATTGTTGGAATATACATGCCAAGTTCTATAATGAAAATTGCCCACTAGTATATGAAAATGACAAAACAAGAGACTCTCTATCATAAATATCATGGTGCTACTTTGAAGCACAAGTGCGGAAAAAGGATAGTAGCATTGCCCCTTTTTATTTTCCCTTTTTTGGGCATTCCTCTTTCTTTTCTTTTTTGGGCCTTTCTTTTTTTTATTTGGGACAATGCTCTATTAATGATGATCATCACACTTCTATTTATTTACAACTCAATAATTACAACTCGATACTAGAACAAGATATGACTCTATATGAATGCCTCCGGCGGTGTACTGGGATTGCGATGAATCAAGAGTGACATGTATGAAAAAATTATGAATGGTGGCTTTGCCACAAATACGATGTCAAGTACATGATCATGCAAAGCAATATGACAATGATGATGCGTGTCATAATAAATGGAACGGTGGAAAGTTGCATGGCAATATATCTCGGAATGGCTATGGAAATTCCATAATAGGTAGGTATGGTGGCTGTTTTGAGGAAGATATAAGGAGTTTTATGTGTGCTAGAGCGTATCGTATCACGGGGTTTGGATGCACCGGCGAAGTTTGCACCAACTCTCAAGGTGAGAAAGGGAAATGCATGGTACCGAAGAGGCTAGCAATGATGGAAGGTGAGAGTGCGTATAATCCATGGACTCAACATTAGTCATAAACAACTCACATACTTATTGCAAAAATCTACAAGTCATCAAAAACCAAGTATTACGCGCATGCTCCAAGGGGGATAGATTGGTAGGAAAAGACCATCGCTCGTCCCTGATCGCCACTCATAAGGAAGACAATCAAATAACACCTCATGTTTCAAATTTGTTACACAATGTTTACCATACGTGCATGCTACGGGACTTGCAAACTTCAACACAAGTATTTCTTAAATTCACAACTACTCAACAAGAACAACTTTGATATCACTATCTCCATATCTCAAAACAATCATCAAGTATCAAACTTCTCTTAGTATTCAATGCACTTATATGAAAGTTTTTATTATGCCTAAAAGAAAATTGCCATGTTGTTCTAAAGGACTCTCAAACTAATATACGTGAAGCATGAGAGATCAATTATTTCTATAAAATAAAACCACCACCGTGCTCTAAAAGATATAAGTGAAGCACTAGAGCAAAAACTATATAGCTCAAAAGATATAAGTGAAGCACATAGAGTATTCTAATAAATTCCAATTCATGTGTGTGTCTCTCAAAAGGTGTGTACAGCAAGGATGATTGTGGTAAACTAAAAAGCAAAAACTCAAATCATACAAGACGCTCCAAGCAAAACACATATCATGAGGCGAATAAAAATATAGCTTCAAGTAAAGTTAACGATGAACGAAGACGAAAGAGGGGATGCCTTCCGGGGCATCCCCAAGCTTAGGCTCTTGCCACTCCTTGTTCCATAATCCATCAAATCTTTACCCAAAACTTGAAAAGTTCACAACACAAAACTTAAAAGAAAATCTTCGCGAGCTCCGTTAGTAAAAGAAAACAAACCACAACTTCAAGGTAATGTAATGAACTCATTATTTGTTTATATTGATGTTAAACCTACTGTATTCCAACTTTTCTATGGTTTATAAAATCTATTACTAGCCATAGATTCATCAAAATAAGCAAGCAACGCACGAAAAACAGAATCTGTCAAAAACAGAACAGTCTGTAGTAATATGTAGATTTCGAATACTTATGAACCCCAAAAATTCTAAAATAAATTTCTGGACGTGAGGAATTCATCTATTAATCATCTGAAAAAATAATTAACTAAATATCACTCTCCAGTAAAAAATGGCAGCAATTCTCGTGAGCGCTAAAGTTTCTGTTTTTTACAGCAAGATCAAAAAACTTTCCCCAAGTCTTCCCAACGGTTCTACTTGGCACCAACACTAATTAAACACAAAAACACAACCAAAACAGAGGCTAGATAAATTATTTATTACTAAACAGGAACAAAAATCAAGAAACAAAATAAAATTGGGTTGCCTCCCAACAAGCGCTATCGTTTAACGCCCCTAGCTAGGTATAAAAGCGAGGATAAATCTAGGTATTGCCATCTTTGGTAGGCAATCCATAAGTAGCTCTCATAATAAATTCATAAGGTAATTTAATTTTCTTTCTATGGAAGTGTTCCATGCCTTTCCTTAATAGAAATTGGAATATAATATTCCCTTCCTTCATATCAATAATTGCACCAATCGTTCTAAAGAATGGTCTACCAAGAATAATAGGGCATGAAGGATTGCAATATATATCAAGAACAATGAAATCTATGGGCACATAATTCCTATTTGCAACAATAAGAACATCATTAATATTTCCCATAGGTTTCTTAATGGTGGAATCCGCAAGGTGCAAGTTTAAAGAACAATCATCAAATTCATGGAAACCTAACAAATCACACAAAGTTTTTGGAACCGTGGAAACACTAGCACCCAAATCACACAAAGCATAGCATTCATGATCTTTAATTTTTATTTTAATATTAGGTTCCCACTCATCATAAAGTTTTCTAGGGATAGAAACTTCCAACTCAAGTTTTTCTTCATAAGATTGCATCAAAGCATCAACGATATGTTTAGTAAAAGCTTTATTTTGACTATAAGCATGAGGAAAATTTAGCACAGATTGCAACAAGGAAATACAATCTATCAAAGAGCAATTATCATAATTAAATTCCTTGAAATCAAAGATAGTGGGTTCATTGCTATTTAAAGTTTTGACCTCACCAATCCCACTTTTATCAACTTTTGCATCAAGATCTAAAAACTCCGAATTTTTGGGATGCCTTCTAACTAAAGTTGACTCATCTCCAGTCCCATCATTATCAAGATTCATATTGCAAAACAAAGATTTAATAGGGGACACATCAATCACTTTTAGATCTTCATCCTTATTATCATGAAAACTAGAAGAACACGCTTTTACAAAACAATCTCTTTTTGCACGCATCCTAGTGGTTCTTTCTTTGCACTCATCAATGGAAATTCTCATGGCTTTGAGAGACTCATTGATATCATGCTTAGGTGGAATAGATCTAAGTTTCAAAGAATCAACATCAAGAGAAATTCTATCCACGTTCCTAGCCAACTCATCAATCTTAAGCATTTTTTCTTCAATCAAAGCATTGAAACTCTTTTGCGAAGTAATAAATTATTTAATACTAGATTCAAAATTAGAGGGCATATTATTATAATTTACATAAGAATTGTTGTAGGAATTACCATAATTGTTAGAGGAATTACTAGGAAACGGCCTAGAATTAAAATTACCTCTATGCGCGTTATTACCAAAATTGTTCCTCCCAACAAAACTCACATCCATAGATTCATTATTATTATCAATCAAACTAGACAAAGGCATGTCATAGGATCAGTAGGAGCACTCTTATTAGCAAAGAATTTCATAAGTTCATCCATCTTTCCACTCAAAACATTAATCTCTTCAATTCCATGCACCTTTTTACTAGTAGATCTTTCAGTGTGCCATTGAGAATAATTAACCATAATATTATATCGGAGTTTGGTAGCTTCTCCTAAAGTGATTTCCATAAAAGTGCCTCCCGCAGCTGAATCTAAAAGATTTCTAGAAGCAAAATTCAATTTGGCATAAAATTTTTGTATAATCATCCATAAACTCAAACCATGTGATGGGCAATTACGTATCATTGATTTCATCCTCTCCCAAGCTTGTGCAACATGTTCATGATCAAGTTGCTTAAAATTCATAATATCGTTTCTAAGAGAGATGATCTTAGTGGGAGGAAAATACTTAGAGATAAAAGCATCTTTGCACTTATTCCATGAATCAATACTATTTTTAGGCAAAGACGAAAACCAAGCTTTAGCACGATCTCTAAGCGAAAATGGAAATAGCTTAAGTTTAACAATATCATTGTCCACATCTTTATTCTTTTGCATATCACACAAATCAACAAAGTTGTTTAGATGGGTAGCGGCATCTTCACTAGGAAGGCCAGAAAATGGATCTTCATGACAAGATTCAGCAAAGCAGTATTAATATCAAGAGGAGCAATCGGAGTGCTAATAAAATCATTATTGTTGGTATTGGCAAAGTCACACAATTTAGTATTATCTTGAGCCATCGTGACTAGAAAGCACTCCAACACACAAGCAAACAAGAAGCAAGCGAAAAAGAGGCGAACGGAAAAAGAGGGCGAATGGAAAAGAGGGTGAATGGAAAAGAGGGCGAATAAAATGGCAAGGGTGAAGTGGGGGAGAGGAAAACGAGAGGCAAATGGAAAATAATATAATGCGAAGGATAAGAGTTGTGATGGGTACTTGATATGTCTTGACTTGGGGTAGATCTCCCCGGCAATAGCGCCAGAAATCCTTCTTGCTACCTCTTAAGCACTGCGTTGGTTTTCCCTTGAAGAGGAAAGGATAGTGCAGTAAAGCAGCCTAGGTATTTCCCTCGGTTTTTGAGAACCAAGGTATCAATCCAGTAGGAGACCATGCGTGAGTCACCTTGAACCTACACAAACAAATAAGAACCTCGCAACCAACGCGATAAAGGGGTTTTCAATCCCTTCTTGGCCACTTGCAAGAGTGAGATCTGATAGAGATGATAATAATCAGATAAATATTTTTGGTATTTTTATGATATAGATTGAAAGTAAAAGATAGCAAAATAAAATAGATTGGAAACTTGTATGATAAAAAATAGACCCGGGGACCATAGGTTTCACTAGTGGCTTCTCTCAAGATAGCATAAGTATTACGGTGGGTGAACAAATTACTGTCGAGCAATTGATAGAAAAGCGGATAATTATGAGAATATCTAGGCATGATCATGTATATAGGAATCACGTCCGTGACAAGTAGACCGAAACGATTCTGCATCCACTACTATTACTCCACACATCGACCGCTATCCTGCATGCATCTAGAGTATTAAGTTCATAAGAACAGAGTAAGGCCTTAAGCAAGATGACATGATGTAGAGGGATAAACTCATGCAATATGATGTAAACCCATCTTTTTATCCTCGATGGCAACAATAAAATATGTGTTGTTTCCCTTTCTGTCACTGGGATCGAGCACCGCAAGATTGAACCCAAAGCTAAGCACTTCTCCCATTGCAAGAAAGATCAATCTAGTAGGCCAAACCAAACTAATAATTCGAAGAGACTTGCAAAGATAAACCAATCATACATAAAAGAATTCATAGAAGATTCAAATATTGTTCATAGATAAACTTGATCATAAACCCACAATTCATCGGATCTCGACAAACACACCGCAAAAAGAAGAGTTACATCGAATATATCTCCAAGAGAATCGAGGAGAACTTTGTATTGAGATCAAAAGAGAGAGAAGAAGCCATCTAGCTACTAGCTATGGACCCGAAGGTCTGAAGTAGAATACTCACACATCACTAGAGAGGTCATGGAGTTGATGTAGAGGCCCTCCGTGATCAATGCCCCCTTCGGCGGTGTGATGGCCTGGCTTATTAGGGATGATAGACTACTCATATCAATAAGGAATTCCTTCTTTTCCGGAAGCCCATTCGGACATAACTCCAAAGTTAAGCGTGCTCAGCTTGGAGTAATTTCAGGATGGGTGACCGACCGGGAAGTTGCTCCCGGGTGCGCACGAGTGAGGACAAAGTGCGCAGAAAAGACTAGTATTGATCTGTGGGGCCAGTCTAGATCACGCCAGGAGTAATGACCACCGACGGGTGTGTCCGGGGCATTACAAGTTGGTATCAGAGCCGACCCTGCGGTTACACAGATGGTTGTGGACAGGTGCGTGGTCATGTTGTTCATGACGTTTGTGACCTGTCGTGGCACACGGCATGGCACATGTACTGGACTGGAAGCACAGACATATGTGCCAAGAGGGAACGTTCTTGTGGCCCGACGAGGATGTCAGTTCCTCTGAGTGGGGTGTATGTGATGGCCTGGCTTATTAGGGATGATAGACTACTCATATCAATAAGGAATTCCTTCTTTTCCATTGCGGTGGTGGAAATAGGGTTTCATGGTGCTCCTGGATGTTTGCGGGGTACATGGATATATATAGGAGGAAGAAGTAGGTCGGTGGAGCAACAAGGGGCCCATGAGGGTGGATGGCGCGCCCAGGGGTAGGCGCACCCCCTGCCTCGTGGCCTCCTCGTTGATTGCTTGACGTCCACTCCAAGTCCTCTGGATCATGTTTGTTCCAAAAATCACGTCCCCGAAGGTTTCATTCCATTTGGACTCCGTCTGATATTCCTCTTCTACGAAACACTGAAATAGGCAAAAACAGCAATTTGAGCTGGGCCTCCAATTAATAGGTTAGTCCCAAAAATAATATAAAAGTGTAAAATAAATCCCGTTATCATCCAAAATAGATAATATAGTAGCATGGAACAATCAAAAAGTATAGATACGTTGGAGACTTATCAGAACTTCAGATGACAGAGTAATCGGGAGTCATCGTGTCGACCCCATACATGACTTCTGAGTGGATGACCCCTTTGCAAAAATTATGAGGTTTCAAAATGTAACGCCCTCGATGCGGCTATATCTCCCACGTGTCGAAGCATGACTTAGAGGCATAAACGCATTGAAAGCAATGTCGCAAGTGAGGTAATCTTCACACAACCCATGTAATACATAAGGGAAAAAGATACATAGTTGGCTTACAATTGCCACTTCACACAATTACATGAATAAAGCATTACATCATCCAGATACAATCAAGGTCCGACTACGGAACCAAAATAAAAGAAGACTACCCCAAATGCTACACAGATCCCCGATCATCCCAACTGGGCTCCACTCCTGAACAACTGGAAACGGAACAACATAAAGAACACGATCTTCAACGAGATCCTCCTTGAGCTTGGTTGCGTCACCTGCTCGGTAACATCGGCACCTGCAAACTGGTTTTGGAAGTATCTGTGAGTCACGGGGACTCAGCAATCTCACACCCTCGCGATCAAGACTATTTAAGCTTATAGGAAGGGTACAAGGTATGAGGTGGAGCTGCAGCAAGCGACTAGCATATTTGGTGGCTAACATACGCAAATGAGAGTGAGAAGAGAAGGCAAAGCACGGTCGATAAAAGTATGATCAAGAAGTGATCCTAGAACAACCTACGTCAAGCATAACTCCAACACCGTGTTCACTTCCCGGAATCCGCCGAGAAGAGACCATCACGGTTACACACGCGATGGGTGTATTTTAATTAAGATCAACTTCACGTTTTCTACAACCGGACATTAACAAATTCCCATCTGCCCATAACCGCGGGCACGGCTTTCGAAATTTCAAACCCTGCAGGGGTGTCCCAACTTAGCCCATCACAAGCTCTCACGGTCAATGAAGGATATTCATTCTGCCAAGACAATCCAATCAGGCTCGGCATCCCGGTTACAAGACATCCTCGACAATGGTAAAACAAGTCCAGCAAAGCCGCCGAATGTGCCGACAAATCCCGATAGGAGCTGCACATATCTCGTTCTCAGGGCACACTCAGATAGGTCAAGCTACGAGTAAAACCAGCCCTCGAGTTTCCCCGAGGTGGCCCCGCAGGCTGCCCGGTTCGGACCAACACTTAGAGAAGCACTGGCCCGGGGGGGTTAAAATAAAGATGACCCTCGAGAGAGCGACTCCCAAGGGGAAAATAGGTGGTGGTGAGGCAAATGGTAAAACCAAGGTTGCGCCTTGCTGGAGGAGTTTTATTCAAAGCGAACTGTCAAGGGGTTCCCATTATAACCCAACCGTGTAAGGAACGCAAAATCCAGGAACATAACACCGATATGACGGAAACTAGGGCGGCAAGAGTGGGACAAAACACCACGCATAAGGCCGAGCCTTCCACCCTTTACCAAGTATATAGATGCATTAATTAAATAAGAGATATTGTGATATCCCAACAAAATATCCATGTTCCAAACATGGAACAAGCTCCAATCTTCACCTGCAACTAACAATGCTATAAGAGGGGCTGAGCAAAGCGGTAACATAGCCAAACAACGATTTGCTAGGACATGGTGGGTTAGAGGCTTGGCTTAACAATATGGGAGGCATGATAAGCAAGTGGTAGGTATCGTAGCATAGGCATAGCAAAAGAGCGAGCATCTAGCAAGCAAAGATAGAAGTGACATCGAGGGTATGGTCATCTTGCCTGAAACCCCGCAAGGAAGAAGAACGAGTCCATGAAGAACACAAACGGACGTAGTTGAATGGTTCCTCACAAACGCGACATTATCGGAACTAACCCGAAGAAGCAACACGGGAAAGAAGCAAACAACATAGTAAACAACCATCACTTGAACATGGCATGATGCACAATCAAGTATGATGCATGTCCGGTTTAATGAGGCATGGCATGGAAAAATGCACAAGCAACACTACAAGTTAAGTGGAGGTCAATATGCAACGAGTTGCATATTGATGGAACACCACATCAATTATTTAGTTCTCTCGCGTTTATGTACTCAACAATATTAAATGTTGTTAAGCATGGCAAGAGGTGGAGCATAAGTAAACTAAATATTTAGGCAAGTTTAAATGAGGCCGGAAATAACAAACAACAATTCCGGTAAATCCCCATATGCATTTAGCAATTTGGTGCAACAACAAATTTAAACATTTAAATGTTATTATCATGATGCGAATGACATGTGGAAGTTTTATGCAGTATTAAAGAAAATGTTGACATGATAAGATATGAGGCATTTGTCATCATGGCAGAAATGAAAGGGGTGCCACGGCAATGACAATGGAAATGGTGCCACGGCAACATTTCGGTTCCGGTAACTCGTTGGAGTACCGGTGCAAAAGAGCAAGTGTGCGGAGAGAGTCACACAAGGATGGTGGGGTGATCCTGGATTCCGGGTTCCCACATGTCGACGACAAGGCAACGAGGAACTTGCAAAGAACAACTCGGACACGGTGCAACCACGAGCATCTTATACATCACTCAACATTCATTCACGGGCGTCATCTCGGTGGTTATATCTTCGAAGCGTGCAAACGGGATGGATCAAGTTCGTAGAGGGAAGTAGGCGTTCTCGCGGCGGCGGTAGTGGAAGTAGTCGTTCTCGCTTCTAGATGTTCGGGTTAACGAGGGGGTACTTGGCGCAACATAGGTCTCCGGGGTCGTCGGGTACACGTTCATGCAGTAGTCGTACACGTCGAAGGTAGTTGTTCACTTGACGGCCTTCAACGAGGGCAGTTGTTCTCGTATCATCGTGGAAGTAGTGGTACTTTTCCGAAGAGTAACTTGATGAACCCAACATCTCCGAGGCGACGGTAGTCGTACACGGCAACTGTAGTTGAACTTGTAGGGTCGTCCATTTCGTGGTACTTAGGGGAGTCCACGGGAATTATTAGTTGAGGGAGTCCTGGATTAGGGGGTGTCCGGATGGCCGGACTATACCTTCAGCCGGACTCCTGGACTATGAAGATACAAGATTGAAGACTTCGTCCCGTGTCCGGAAGGGACTTTCCTTGGCGTGGAAGGCAAGCTTGGCGATACGGATATGTAGATCTCCTACCATTGTAACCGACTCTATGTAACCCTAACCCTATCCGGTGTCTATATAAACCGGAGGGTTTTAGTCCGTAGGACAACATACACAACACAATCATACCATAGGATAGCTTCTAGGGTTTAGCCTCTCTGATCTCGTGGTAGATCTACTCTTGTACTACCCATATCATCAATATTAATCAAGTAGGACATAGGGTTTTACCTCCATCGAGAGGGCCCGAACCTGGGTAAAACTTCGTGTCCCTTGCCTCCTGTTACCATCCGGCCTAGACGCACAGTTCGGGACCCCCTACCCGAGATCCGCCAGTTTTGACACCGACATTGGTGCTTTCATTGAGAGTTCCTCTGTGTCATCGCCGTCAGGCTCGATGGCTCCTACGATCATCAATAGCGATGCGGTCCAGGGTGAGACCTTCCTCCCCGGACAGATCTTCGTCTTCGGCGGTTTCGCACTACGGCCAATTCACTTGGCCATCTGGAGCAGATCGAAAGCTACGCCCCTGGCCGTCAGGTCAGATTTGGAAGTTTAAACTACACGGCTGACATCCGCGGGGACTTGATCTTTGACGGATTCGAGCCACTGCCGAGCGCGCCGCACTGTCACGACGAGCATGATCTAGCTCTGCCGCCAAACAGTGCCCTGGAGGCCGCACCCACCTTGGCTTCGACCTTTAGTTCGGAGCCAACTGTTTCGATCGAGGAACGGCGGTTGGACGCCGCCTCGGGGGCTACGATCCCAACGGCGATCGAGCCGAACACCAGCCCCGCACTCTGCGAGACTCGTGACTCCAAGGAGCCGGACTCCTCTCCGGACTCCGAACCCTCCGCGCCCCTGCCGATTGAATCCGATTGGGCGCCGATTATGGAGTTTACTGCCGCGGACATCTTTCAGCACTCGCCTTTCGGCGATATTCTGAAGACACTGAAGTCTCTCTCTTTATCAGGAGAGCCCTGGCCGGACTACGGTCAGCAAGGTTGGGATTCGGACGATGAAGAAATTCAAAGACCACCCACCACCCACTTTGTAGCCACTGTCGACGACTTAACCGACATGCTCGACTTCGACTCCGAAGACATCGACGGTATGGACGCCGATGAAGGAGACGATGAAGAACCAGCGCCTATCAGGCCCTGGAAAGCCACCTCGTCATATGACATATACATGGTGGACACCCCAAAAGAAGGAGACGGCGATGAAACAGCGGAGGATAACCCCTCCAAGAAACAGCCTAAGCGCCGGCGTTAGTGGCGCCGCTCAAAATCCCGCCAAAACAAATACGGTGATTCTAGCACGGGAGATAATAATACTCCGGAAAGTGCCAAAGATAACCCCCTCCAGCAAGATTTAGCACAGGAGGATGGAGAAACCATCCCTCATGAGAGAGCGGCAGACAGAGAGGTCGAGGACGATAATTATATGCCTCCCTCCGAAGACGAGGCAAGCCTCGACAACGACGAATTCGTCGTGCCAGAGGATCCCGTCGAGCAAGAGCGTTTTCAACGTAGGCTTATGGCCACGGCAAGAAGCCTCAAGAAAAAACAGCAACATCTTAGAGCTGATCAAGATTTGCTAGTCGACAGATGGACTGAAGTCCTTGCGGCCGAAGAGCATAAACTCGAACGCCCCTCCAAGAGCTACCCAAAGCGCAGGTTGCTACCCCGATTAGAGGAGGAAGCACTTGATGCGGCCGACCGGCCACCTCGTGGCCACGACAGAGAGGCCTCTCGGCCCTCCACTCAAGCCGCACCCCATTCCAAGGCACAGGAATATGTGCCGGACTTACGAGATATGTTGGAGGACAAGGCAAGGCAAACAAGATCGATCTACGGATCACGTGGGCGCCCCATAGCTCGAGACGGTAACCGTCACGCCGGCCACAAATTCGGCAGGGCCGAACACAGTAGACAAAGCTCATTGGAGCTACATCGTGATATAGCCCAGTACAGAGGTGCCGCACACCCACTATGTTTCACAGACGAAATAATGGATCATCAAATCCAGAGGGTTTCAAACCCGTAAACATCGAATCATATGATGGCACAATAGATCATGCGGTATGGATCGAGGATTATCTCCTTCATATCCACATGGCCCGCGGCGATGATTTCCACGCCATCAAATACCTCCCACTCAAGCTTAAAGGACCAGCTCGGCATTGGCTTAACAGCTTGCCAATAGGATCAATCAGTTGTTGGGAGGACCTGGAAGCCGCATTCCTCGACAATTTCCAGGGCACTTATGTGCGACCCCCAGACGCCGATGACCTAAGTCACATAATTCAGCAGCCAGAGGAATCGGCCGGGCAATTCTGGACACGGTTCCTAACAAAGAAAAATCAAATAGTCGACTACGCGGACGCTGAGGCCCTAGCAGCCTTCAAGCACAATATCCGTGACGAGTGGCTTGCCCGGCACCTTGGACAGGAAAAGCCGAAATCTATGGCAGCACTCATGACACTCATGACCCGCTTTTGCGCGGGAGAAGACAGCTGGATTGCTCGTAGCAACAACATGACCAAGAACCCTGGTAATTCGGATACCAGGGACAGTAGTGGCAGGTCACGTCGCAACAAGCAGAAGTGCCGCATTAACGGCGACAACGCTAAGGATACGGTAGTTAATACCGGATTCAGAGGCTATAAATCCGGTCAGCGGAAAAAGCCATTCAAAAGAAATCCTAGGGGCCCATCCAGTTTGGACCGAATACTTGACCGCTTGTGTTAGATACATGGCACCCCTAAAAAGCCGGCCAATCACACCAACAGGGATTGTTGGGTGTTCAAGCAGGCAGGCAAGTTAAATGCCGAAAATACAGACAAGGGGCTGCATAGCGATGACGACGAAGAGCCCCGGCCGCCGAACAACAGGGGATAGAAGGGTTTTCCCCCACAAGTGCGGACGGTGAACATGATATACGCAACCCACATCCCCAAGAGGGAGCGGAAGCGCGCGTTAAGGGACGTATACGCGATAGAGCCAGTCGCCCCAAAGTTCAACCCATGGTCCTCCTGCCCGATCACCTTTGATCGAAGGGACCATACCACTAGCACCCGTCATGGCGGATTCGCCACATTGGTTCTAGACCCAATTATTGACGGATTTCATCTCACTAGAGTCCTTATGGACGGCGGCAGTAGCCTGAACCTGCTTTATCATGATACAGTGCGGAAAATGGGCATAGATCCCTCGAGGATTAGGCCCACCAAAACGACCTTTAAAGGCGTAATACCAGGTGTAGAGGCCAACTGTACAGGCTCAGTCACACTTGAAGTGGTCTTCGGATCTCCGGATACCTTCCGAAGCGAGGAGTTAATCTTCGGCATAGTCCCATTCCGCAGTGGCTATCACGCACTGCTCGGACGAATCGCATTCGCCAAGTTCAATGCGGTACCGCACTACGCATACCTTAAGCTCAAGATGTCAGGCCCTCGAGGAGTAATTACGGTCAATGGAAACACCGAACGCTCCCTCCGAATGGAGGAGCACACGGCGGCCCTTGCAGCGGAAGTACAAAGCAGCCTCTCCAGGCAGTTCTCCAGTCCAGCCATTAAACGATCGGACACCATCAAGCGCGCCCGGAGTAACCTACAACAAGACCGCCTGGCACGACCCGAGCAGGTGTAGTGTCACATCCCTAGTTCTGGCCTGACCTATGCTTGCTTCCATGTGTGCATCATGTTTAAAGTTCATGAAATTTGAAATGGAGATGACCAAGCCCTAGCACCAAAGCAATGCAAATAGGTTCAACTTCAAAATATTTTCAAAGAACCCAAATTGGTTTGCAAAAATGTTCATGATTAATGGAAAAGGGTGAAAACCATATCCAGAGATGATGGATATTTTTCCAAGACATTTTTGGATTTTTGAATAAACCATATTGTATTTGAATTGGGGCATTTAAATACTGTTAATATTTTTAAATGCTCCAACAATTCTGAAAATATTGAGGGCCTCTGTAATAATTCAGTTAATGCCCACAATTATTTTCAGGATTTATTAAAATGATTTGGTTTATAAACTAAGTCAAAACAGAGCAAATAAATAAAAAACAGAAATAAAAGAGAGAAGCCCAGCCACTTACCTGGCGCTCACCTGCAGCAGAGCCAGCCCAGCTTCCGTTCCGGCCCAGCCCACCGCCGCCTACCCCCCTGTCGTCTTCCTCCTCGCCAGAAGGACAGAGGCGTGTCGCCCGCGCGCACGCTTGCCCCTGGCCACCTCCTGCTTCCTCCTCGAGCCCTCTAGCGACGCCACGGAGACGCCCTCGACCCCCTCGACCGCTATCCCTTCTCTCTGCTCGCTCTAGCTCTCTCCCTCCCTCGATTTGGAGCACCACCGAGAGCCACCGGAGGGCGCCGCCGTCGCATCCATAGCCACCGGCCACCCCTCGCCCTTCCGCTGAGCTCAGGAGCTCCGCCTCGACCCCCTCTTCCTCCCCACCGAGCCAAGCCCCTCGGGAAGCTCTGCATCGCCTCCACGCCATCGTCTTCGTCCTCGACCGCCGCCGATGGTCGCCGTCGATTCGCCGCCGTTCGTGCTTCCCCGAGCTCGCTGACCCTCCCTGCATGATCCCCGTGAGCCCCTGCTTCGTTTCCCCCTAACCCCATGTCCGATTTCGAGCTCTAGCCGCCCCCTCTACCGGAGCCGAGACGCTCCGCCGCACGGGCTCGTCGCCGGCGAAGCCCCGGTGACCTTTTGGTCCCACGCCTGCGTCCGTTGCACTCACAACGTCCCGTAGAGTAAAACTAGCACGACAACCGTCTCGTTTGCACACCGCAGCGCCGGTCCCGCGAACCCCCGAGCTCCGGCCGCCGCTTTGGAGCTCGCCGTCGTCAGCTCTGGCCTCCCCACGACCCAGCACCCGCACCGTTCGACGCGCGGGACCAAGGCCTCTCCAACGAGCCCAAGCACGGCCTCGCCCGTGCCCTGTAGCGTGTTCCGACGGCCGCCACAGTCCCGGGCCTCGCCGGCGTCGAGACGCCGGCGGGATTGACCCTACTGACCAGGGGTTTGACCCCGTTGACTACTGACCATGTGGGCCCAGTTTGACCCCAGGGTCACTGACGCATGGGCCATGCCCCTATTTAGTTTAAGTGTGAGTTTAATTAGCACTAATTAACTTAGTTAATTAGTTGACCCACTGACAAGTGGGCCCAGGCCCTAATTAACCTAGGTTAGTGCTAACCTAACGCTAACTAACTCTGTTAGTTAGTTGTTACACTGACATGTGGGTCCCAGCCATCAGGTTTGACCCCAGTCAGCCGTAGTTGACTGCTAACGTCGTGCTGATGTCATGCTGGCACAATATATATTTTCTGGAATTAAAATAATTCAGAAAATTCCAGAAAATTGTATAAACTTCAAAAATTCATAGAAATTCAACCGTAACTCCAAATGAAATAATTTATATATGAAAAATGATCAGAAAAATCCAATCTATCCATCTGTACTATTTTCATGCATGTTAGAACAACTTATAGCTGCTGTTTAGCACAAATCACATAAATGACATTTGAATTTCACATATGGAGTTTGAATTTGAATCTTGGATTCAAACCAACTTCATTTAACCTGTTGCTAGTTGCCTTAGCCCAAAACACACTCATATTGCCATGTCATGAGCATGCATCATATTGTGCATTGCGTTGATTGTATTTCTTCTCTGTTGCCGGTATCTGTCCCCTCTCGGTAGACGATGTTCCGACGATGTGATCGTTGACACTGATGAAGACTCAATGCTATCTTCAGAAGTGCCAGGCAAGCAAAACCCCCTTGTTCATTCCGATAAAATCCCACTCTCTCGCTCCTGCTCTCTTTTACTGCATTAGGACAACAACGATTCATTTGTTACTTGCTGCGGTAGCTGAACCCCTTTATCCTTTGCATGACCTGTCATTGCCACAGTAAATAGATGAAACCCACTAGCATGAGTAGGAGTTGTTTGAGCCCTGATGTGCCTACTCATTCATGCTTGTTTGTCATGCCTGCTACTGCTTAGAGTTGAGTCAGGTCTGATTCATCGGGGATGAATCAGAGGTGTGTGAACATGTCCTACTGTGTGTGAGCTAAGTGTGTGAACACGATTTGGTAAAGGTAGCGGTGAGAGGCCATGTAGGAGTACATGGTGGGTTGTCTCATTGCAGCCGTCCTCAGGAACTGAGTTCTGTGTTTGTGATCCATGATCAGCTACTACCACACATTGGGTCCGTAACCATGACCCTCTCGACTTATTAATCAACATGATCTCTGTCCAGGAGTTGCAACTAGTTTCTGGTGTTTGTAGGTAGTGTTAGTAGTCTACCAAGTGGCACCCGGTACAGGTGGGCTTGGGACAGACTAGGCACAGTGGCACGGTGTACCAAGTGGCACCCGGATGGTGGGCTTGGGAACCCTGCTCACATCGTTTGGGGCCGTGAGCGACACCCCGGCCGGATCTCCTTGCGGATGGAACCCGAATAGGCGATAAACCTGGACTAGAGACTTGTTCGGTTAGTCAGGTCGTGGCCGACTCCCTCGCCCGGCTTCCGCTTGAAGGTTGCCGAGGTACATGACGTGTACAGGGCGATAAGTGGCGAGAGCGTGTGTGAAGAAGTACACCCCTGCAGGGTTATCACTATCTATTCGAATAGCCGGATTCCTCGGATATGGAAACTTGGACCCCTTGCATAGTTCATAGACAAGTGAAAGTGGATACTCTAAAATACGCAAGATAAGCGTGAGTGCTATGGATGGCGTTCTCGTAGGGAGACGGGAGCGGATCCATAGTGGTGTATTGATATGGTGAATATGTGGACTCGTGTGCGCCACCTCAAAAGAGTTACTTGCAGTCGTAGTTCAGGATAGCCACCGAGTCAAAGCTGGCTTGCTGCAGTTAAACCCCACCATCCCCTTGTTGATAATGATGCATATGTAGTTAGATCTGATGTAAGTCTTGCTGGGTACATTTGTACTCACGTTGCTTAATTTATGTTTTTGCAGAGAGACTTCAGTCTCGCTAGTAGTTCCGCGTGGACTTCGACGTTTAGCTTGTTACCTCAGCTACGATCTTGTGCCCTCGGCAGGATCTGGTAGATAGTCAGGCTTCTCAGCCTTTTTCATTTCTAGATGTCTGTACTCAGACATGTTAAGCTTCCGCATGTGCTTTGATTTGTATGCTCTGAATGTTGGGTCATGAGACCCATGTTTGTAATATCTCGCTCCTCGGAGCCTATTGAATAAATACTTGAGTCGTAGAGTCATGTTGTGATGCCATGTTGTATTTGCACATATCGAGCATATTGTGTGTATGTTATTGAAATGCTTGGTATGTGTGGGATCTGACTATCTAGTTGTTTATCCTTAGTAGCCTCTCTTACCGGGAAATGTCTCCTAGTGTTTCCACTGAGCCATGGTAGCTTGCTACTGCTCCGGAACACTTAGGCTGGCCGGCATGTGTCCTTCTTCGTTCCTGTGTCTGTCCCTTCGGGGAAATGTCACGCGATGAATACCGGAGTCCTGTTAGCCCGCTACAGCCCGGTTCACCGGAGTCCTGCTAGCCCAGTGCTACAGCCTGGATTCACTCGCTGATGACCGACACGTTCGATGTTGGGTCATGGATGCCTGTCCCTGTAAGTTAGTGCCACTTTGGGTTCACGACTAGCCATGTCAGCCCGGGTTCTTTGTCATATGGATGCTAGCGACACTATCATATACGTGAGCCAAAAGGCGCAAACGGTCCCGGGCCAGGTAAGGTGGCACCCGTGGGAATACCATGCGTGAGGCCGCAAAGTGATATGATGTGTTACATGCTAGATCGGTGTGACTTAGGATCGGGGTCCTGACAGCTTTGGTATCAGAGCTTGACTGCCTGTAGGATTACCAAGCCAAACTGGTCGAAGTTGAGTCTAGAAATTCTTTAGTTATATAAGGGAATTTATTGTGGGATGGAATGTAAGGCTCTTTTTACTCCTTATACCTCATGCCCTTCTGATCTGAGTCATCTTATCTTTCCTATGAGGATTAAGAACTAGGATATCTCTTCTTTCTATCAGGATCACGTGTTACTAATCCGTAGACTTATAAGATTGTTGGATTTAAGCTTGAGTTCAGTTCCTACGACTTCTGTATGTTAACTGTTGATCTCGAAACCTTGATATTGTGCTTCTGAGTGGTTATGCCACCATTTTTGTGATTGTCTCAAATCTTTTTGAGCATTTACAGCCGTTATGCTGTCCGAGTCATCCCAGGTTTCTAAATGGTCGGATGCATTTGCAAATCCCTTCCTCCTGTTTCCGATGTGCCTTTGGTCAGATTAATCACACAAATCAGTGAGTTGAGGTACTTTATTGCCTTGACATATATGTTGGAGCTAGTATTATGACCCTAGGTGTCTTAGGGGATCATCTAGTAATTTAGCCATGATTTGTGTCCCAGTGTGATGATTCTGGCCATCATTCCCAAAAGCATCCCGTGATGCCACTTAGTAGTAGGCATTCTACTCCTGGGTTCTGAACCCGAGATTCACTCTACTTACTTCATGTTGATAGTGTTTGCTAGTTCCTTTAGGATATTAGTAACTTTGCGATAGTCCTCGAGGTCCGTGGTATCTCCTTCTTCCAAATACTATGAACCGCTTATGGCAGATGTTTATTGGATCAATAGATCACAATTAGAGTACTCTTGAGGAGTTCTCCATTCATAAATCGTGACTCTGCCAGTCCTACCTCTCTGCATGGCTTATCCGAAAGAAACATGTTGAACTTGGTTCGACATACTAATCTATGCATCCATAACTCAGAAAATTATATGTTCTTTGAGTTGTCCCTCTTAGTTGTCTTCCGACCCTCGTCTATCAATTGATAGTCAAGAGTATGCGTGCATTCGTTTATCGATGCCTATTACTCTTGTGGTCCGTCAAGCCATTCCATTCAGGATGACTAGGAGAAACAAACTCCAGTACCTCATCCATATTTAGGATTGGGTCAAAGTAGTTGTGTTCCGCAGATCAAGTTGCAATCCAGCTTCTGGTCTGTTCTACCTTGAGGTATTACCATCTTTATATCAGGAATATCATTGGAATTGCACACCCTCTTATGAATTCTTGTTGCAGTGATACTTCTTGCCATCATTATTCATTTCTCGGCTTCCGTGTTGTTGCAACCGGAATGCCGACGGGTGAACTATGATGTGTGAAATCAGTACCCCTAGCAACTAGTTGCTTGGTAGTAAATGGACAATAATTTCATTCTTAGTGTGTTGGTTCTTGAATCATCATTCTAAGATAGATTGTGCTACCTAGTCCTTATTGTTGGTGCACTTTTCGATCGGTGAGTTAGGATTTTGTCAATACCTTGCTCTGTTGATCACGTCGTCTTGCCCTGAAAAGCAAGGTCATTCTCGAGCTTAATAACATATTGGTGGTTTGTAATTTTCCGAATATCTTCTCGGAAGTATTACCAGGTTGCCACCTGACCGCTATGTTGAGTTCGTGATCAAGATGGTTTCCTGTAAACCACCCCTTCTCCAAGAATCTGTGTGGGATACCCCTGAGCTAGTTGGTCAAGCTAAACAACAACTTGGAGAGTTGAAAGATAAAAGCTTGTCCGACTTAGTTCATGTTAAGGGATATCTTTTTGTGTGTGTGTGTGTGTGTGTGTGTGTGTTGAAGAAAGATGATATCTTCATCAATTGGTCCTTGTGATCAATTGTTGGATCTATTATCTTATCCAAACCTTTGATTGAGTGTGGGCTATTCTCAAATCAAATCAGAACCAATGATATTCGTAATGTTGTCTTACTCGTGGTTGATTCCTCGAGCATACACCATTATACTCTTTGGGTCTGACCAATGCTATCACCGTGTTCACATGATGGTGGAAGTCCAGTGATATGGAAATTCCGATGAGTTTTGTTGAGCCCATTGACAACATCCTTATCTCCTCCATGATTTTGTTGAACATTAAGCTAGTGTTGGAAACTTGTGTAAGCATTTTCGTCATGCCCTATTTATGAAGTATATGTTTGGATGAAAGAAGTGACTTCCTTTGATTCACGTGCATTTGATGTAAGTTGCCGTCGTGAATTCGAGAAAGTTTGTTTTTGCTCCTATGGAATCATCCCAGGTCAGTCATGCATGTGCGAAGTATTCTATGGTCTGATAGACTGATCATCTTCATTCCCTATGTATCCCTAGCACACCAAGCCACTGATGGATTTGTTCAAGGAAAAGGAGTTGCTGTGCAAATACTAGTTCATGCACAAGATTCCTATATCCTCAATGATGGTTCCCTACCAGAACTCGGTATTGTTTTATTGTAAGACTACCATGTGATCATGTTTGTCTGAGGCAGCGTGTTCACACATGTGTAGCAGAACCAGCTCATGTTTTGGAGCTTGCTATCATAGTTCATTTCCCGAGAATCTCGCAACGTCATCTCGTCGATTTGTGTTGCAAACTTTCATTTTTCTTCCTAGACTCGATGAGTCTAGAATATCCTGACACCAACCAGATCTAAATCTCAGGCAGATATGATGGTTGGAACATTTCCCAAGAACTATAATATTGGTCCCTCGATAACTGGTAAAGTGGATGTCGTGGCCAACACACCCAGCCGGAAGACCTATTATTGTAGTATCTTGATTGAAGAAGTTGGCCACCTCCCCATAAGGACTTCGTAGGATTTACTCCCTAGTTATGCCTTATGATTTTTGTGTTTCCGAAGTCCGACCTTTACTTGATGTTCTAGATACCAGACCATTTCAAGGAATGGGATACGCTAGTACGTCAAGGAGAACATTAGAAGCGGAGTGCTAAATGTCTCTCGGTCGATCATCCAGATTTTGTCCCCTTGGCCCCGCCAAGGTGAAATCTAAGAAGGTGTTATCTTCCTTTGCATCTGCATCCTCCACTGGTATTCGTCATGATAGTAAGTTGTGTTGCCAAAATCCTTGAGACGGATATTGGTAAAACCTTGATGATTATGGAAATGCTCAAGTTCTTGAGAGCACGCACAAGCGTTAGGTGTTACCATCGGCATTAACTAGGTTTGCTCTCAACTTCCTCGGTTATGCTATAACTTCTCAAACAGTGGATTCACTCTCTATTGTTGGGTTCTTCCCCAGTTACCAGAATCATTCCCAGCATTTGCATTTTTTCCCAGCTTGCACCGCCAATGTGCCATTCTACCATGGGTCTCTTCCATTTCCGGTGGTGAGAAAATTCATCCATTACGTTGTCTTCAACAAGGTAATCCACATCATCCATTCTAATCCGGGTATGCCATTCTACCAAACCCCTCCAAACGATCGCTCAAGAATTGCCTTAGGCTGGTTTAAAGAGTTTCAATGATCTTTGAATCAAAGGTAATTCTTTTTGCCACTTAAGGGGATATATCTACGAGTCACGGTTCCTAAGGTGTCTCGTTGTGGTATCATGTCAACTTAACTCCTCGCTACGTTGACAACCGTTCACCACCCTCTTAGGTGTGGAATTGTTGCCTACCTAGTAAACCTTCATCATCCGTTTCACTCCATCCCTCTAGATGTGTGCTTCATCTCTCAGCTCAAGAGATGCTGCTATGTCTCATTCCGTGAGTTAATCCTGAGTTGTTCGACCTTCGAGAAGAACGATTCTTTTAGGGTCTTTCCTTCCTCTCGTTGTCATGATAGTTGGAGTTCTCAGAGCAAGACTTCGAGACAATGATGGTGAACGAATCAACGTTCAGTTGAAGTGCACCCTGGATCGTGAAGATTATACTAGTTTGCGTTTCCCCTTCATCTTACCCTACGCTTGAATCTCGAGACGAGATTCTTGTTTAGTGGGGGTGAGTTGTCACATCCCTAGTTCTGGCCTGACCTATGCTTGCTTCCATGTGTGCATCATGTTTAAAGTTCATGAAATTTGAAATGGGGATGACCAAGCCCTAGCACCAAAGCAATGCAAATAGGTTCAACTTCAAAATATTTTCAAAGAACCCAAATTGGTTTGCAAAAATGTTCATGATTAATGGAAAAGGGTGAAAACCATATCCAGAGATGATGGATATTTTTCCAAGACATTTTTGGATTTTTGAATAAACCATATTGTATTTGAATTGGGGCATTTAAATACTGTTAATATTTTTAAATGCTCCAACAATTCTGAAAATAGTTGAGGGCCTCTGTAATAATTCAGTTAATGCCCACAATTATTTTCAGGATTTATTAAAATGATTTGGTTTATAAACTAAGTCAAAACAGAGCAAATAAATAGAAAAACAGAAATAAAAGAGAGAAGCCCAGCCACTTACCTGGCGCTCACCTGCAGCAGAGCCGGCCCAGCTTCCGTTCCGGCCCAGCCCACCGCCGCCTCCCCCCCCTGTCGTCTTCCCGCTCGCCAGAAGGACAGAGGCGTGTCGCCCGCGCGCGCGCTTGCCCCTGGCCACCTCCTGCTTCCTCCCCGAGCCCTCTAGCGACGCCACGGAGACGCCCTCGACCCCCTCGACCGCTATCCCTTCTCTCTGCTCGCTCTAGCTCTCTCCCTCCCTCGATTTGGAGCACCACCGAGAGCCACCGGAGGGCGCCGCCGTCGTATCGATAGCCACCGGCCACCCCTCGCCCTTCCGCTGAGCTCAGGAGCTCCGCCTCGACCCCCTCTTCCTCCCCACCGAGCCAAGCCCCTCGGGAAGCTCTGCATCGCCTCCACGCCATCGTCTTCGTCCTCGACCGCCGCCGATGGTCGCCGTCGATTCGCCGCCGTTCGTGCTTCCCTGAGCTCGCTGACCCTCCCTGCATGATCCCCGTGAGCCCCTGCTTCGTTTCCCCCTAACCCCATGTCCGATTTCGAGCTCTAGCCACCCCCTCTACCGGAGCCGAGACGCTCCGCCGCACGGTCTCGTCGCCGGCGAAGCCCCGGTGACCTTTTGGTCCCACGCCTGCGTCCGTTGCACTCACAACGTCCCGTAGAGTAAAACTAGCACGACAACCGTCTCGTTTGCACACCGCAGCGCCGGTCCCGCGAACCCCCGAGCTCCGGCCGCCGCTTTGGAGCTCGCCGTCGTCAGCTCTGGCCTCCCCACGACCCAGCACCCGCACCGTTCGACGCGCGGGACCAAGGCCTCTCCAACGAGCCCAAGCACGGCCTCGCCCGTGCCCTGTAGCGTGTTGCGACGGCCGCCACCGTCCCGGGCTCGACGCCGGAGGGATTGACCCTACTGACCAGGGGTTTGACCCCGTTGACTACTGACCATGTGGGCCCAGTTTGACCCCAGGGTCACTGACGCGTGGGCCATGCCCCTATTTAGTTTAAGTGTGAGTTTAATTAGCACTAATTAACTTAGTTAATTAGTTGACCCACTGACAAGTGGGCCCAGGCCCTAATTAACCTAGGTTAGTGCTAACCTAACGCTAACTAACTCTGTTAGTTAGTTGTTACACTGACATGTGGGTCCCACCAATCAGGTTTGACCCCAGTCAGCCGCAGTTGACTGCTAACGTCGTGCTGACGTCATGCTGGCGCAATATATATTTTCTGGAATTAAAATAATTCAGAAAATTCCAGAAAATTGTATAAACTTCAAAAATTCATAGAAATTCAACCGTAACTCCAAATGAAATAATTTATATATGAAAAATGATCAGAAAAATCCAATCTATCCATCTGTACTATTTTCATGCATGTTAGAACAACTTATAGCTGCTGTTTAGCACAAATCACATAAATGACATTTGAATTTCACATATGGAGTTTGAATTTGAATCTTGGATTCAAACCAACTTCATTTAACCTGTTGCTAGTTGCATTAGCCCAAAACACACTCATATTGCCATGTCATGAGCATGCATCATATTGTGCATTGCGTTGATTGTATTTCTTCTCTGTTGCCGGTATCTGTCCCCTCTCGGTAGACGATGTTCCGACGATGTGATCGTTGACACTGATGAAGACTCATTGCTATCTTCAGAAGTGCCAGGCAAGCAAAAACCCCCTTGTTCATTCTGATAAAATCCCACTCTCTCGCTCCTGCTCTCTTTTACTGCATTAGGACAACAACGACATATTTGTTACTTGCTGCGGTAGCTGAACCCCTTTATCCTTTGCATGACCTGTCATTGCCACAGTAAATAGATGAAACCCACTAGCATGAGTAGGAGTTGTTTGAGCCCTGATGTGCCTATTCATTCATGCTTGTTTGTCATGCCTGCTACTGCTTAGAGTTGAGTCAGGTCTGATTCATCGGGGATGAATCAGAGGTGTGTGAACATGTCCTATTGTGTGTGAGCTAAGTGTGTGAACACGATTTGGTAAAGGTAGCGGTGAGAGGCCATGTAGGAGTACATGGTGGGTTGTCTCATTGCAGCCGTCCTCAGGAACTGAGTTCTGTGTTTGTGATCCATGAACAGCTACTACCACACATTGGGATCCTTAATTGACTCTCTTGACTTATTAATCAACATGATCTCTCTCCAGGAGTTGCAACTAGTTTCTAGTGTTTGTAGGTAGTGTTAGTAGTCTACCAAGTGGCACCCGATACAGGTGGGCTTGGGACAGACTAGGCACAGTGGCACGGTGTACCAAGTGGCACCCGGATGGTGGGCTTGGGAACCCTGCTCACATCGTTTGGGGCCGTGAGCGACACCCCGGTCGGATCTCCTTGCGGATGGAACCCGAATAGGCGATAAACCTGGACTAGAGACTTGTTCGGTTAGTCAGGTCGTGGCCGACTCCCTCGCCCGGCTTCCGCTTGAAGGTTGCCGAGGTACATGACGTGTACAGGGCGATAAGTGGCGAGAGCGTGTGTGAAGAAGTACACCCCTGCAGGGTTATCACTATCTATTCGAATAGCCGGATTCCTCGGATATGGAAACTTGGACCCCTTGCATAGTTCATAGACAAGTGAAAGTGGATACTCTAAAATACGCAAGATAAGCGTGAGTGCTATGGATGGCGTTCTCGTAGGGAGACGGGAGCGGATCCATAGTGGTGTATTGATATGGTGAATATGTGGACTCGTGTGCGCCACCTCAAAGAGTTACTTGCAGTCGTAGTTCAGGTTAGCCACCGAGTCAAAGCTGGCTTGCTGCAGTTAAACCCCACCATCCCCTTGTTGATAATGATGCATATGTAGTTAGATCTGATGTAAGTCTTGCTGGGTACATTTGTACTCACGTTGCTTAATTTATGTTTTTGCAGAGAGACTTCAGTCTCGCTAGTAGTACCGCGTGGACTTCGATGTTTAGCTTGTTACCTCAGCTACGATCTTGTGCCCTCGGCAGGATCTGGTAGATAGTCAGGCTTCTCAGCCATTTTCATTTCTAGATGTCTGTACTCAGACATGTTAAGCTTCCGCATGTGCTTTGACTTGTATGCTCTGAATGTTGGGTCATGAGACCCATGTTTGTAATATCTCGCTCCTCAGAGCCTATTGAATAAATACTTGAGTCGTAGAGTCATGTTGTGATGCCATGTTGTATTTGCACATATCGAGCATATTGTGTGTATGTTATTGAAATGCTTGGTATGTGTGGGATCTGACTATCTAGTTGTTTATCCTTAGTAGCCTCTCTTACCGGGAAATGTCTCCTAGTGTTTCCACTGAGCCATGGTAGCTTGCTACTGCTCCGGAACACTTAGGCTGGCCGGCATGTGTCCTTCTTCGTTCCTGTGTCTGTCCCTTCGGGGAAATGTCACGCGCTGAATACCGGAGTCCTATTAGCCCACTACAGCCCGGTTCACCGGAGTCCTGCTAGCCCAATGCTACAGCCTGAATTCACTCGCTGATGACCGACACGTTCGATGCTGGGTCATGGATGCCTGTCCCTGTAAGTTAGTGCCACTTTGGGTTCACGACTAGCCATGTCAGCCCGGGTTCTTTGTCATATGGATGCTAGCGACACTATCATATACGTGAGCCAAAAGGCGCAAACGGTCCCGGGCCAGGTAAGGTGGCACCCGTTGGAATACCGTGCGTGAGGCCGCAAAGTGATATGATGTGTTACATGCTAGATCGGTGTGACTTAGGATCGGGGTCCTGACATGTAGCAATGCGGCCCCAACCCCAGCCCTCGCAAAAAATGCGATACCAGTACTTCGCATACATAACTACGCTCTAGAAATACCATGGGTATAGGGGGAGGGGCACCATCACGGCACGCCCGAAACACGGCTTAAACCGCACCAGGGGCTGCCGATTTTTTAATTTTCTCTTACTTTCAGGACTCCACTCTTCGGAAGGCCTGTTCGGCAGTTCAATTGCTGCACAAACGATGCAAGAACCAGGGAAGTAGACAAGCCACGCCGCATTATGGAACTCCCAGGTGGTCTCTATCACGAGCAGTATACCTGTTTCGCATACTATTCCGCAGCTTGCCCCTGGAACGGACATGTTACATAGTCCAACCTTTTGCTTATCGCATTAATTGTATCGTTCTGCTTTGATCGCATCCCTCTTTAATAAACAATGCATAGCTTCTGTCTATTTTTGCATTACTCTTTTTTAATATATGTTCCTTAACGACATGTTGCATCCGTACACTTTGTTACGACCAAAATATGCCAGGGGCTTTAGTACCCCTCAACATGGTGTGAGAAGTCCGAACACTTTAACAAGTGCGGCACCCCGAACTTATAGCATTATATGCATCAGCTCCAAATAATGTCTTTGGTAAAATGTTGGGTTTGCCTGGCTCCTATGTTTTGGTGCCTTACGTTCCACATATCGGCTAAGGTAGCACTAGGAGAACCACTGCGATTGTGCCCCAGTTGAGCTGGGTCGAGCACCTCAGTGGAGAAAGCTAAAACTGACTGCCATGATGAAGCGAGAGCTGGTCGCTGTTTGAGAGGTTTTTCGAGTCCCTAAAGACTTATGCTGCTTAGAGCGAGGAGCCATCTCTGTCCGGCCAAGGCGTGGATAGCGCCCCGAACTCGGTCTTCCGAATACCAGGGGCTTCGCCGAAATTTAAAATTATAGAATTCTATGGCTAAGTGAGAGTGTTCACGCATTATAGTCCGATTGCCTTGTTCGTTGGGCTGAGCACCTCCCTCGAAGGACCCAAACATGGGAAAAAGAGCGCTCAGGTTTATCCCCGAACACTCCAGCACTAGCGGCACGGGGGCAGAAGCCGACGACTCGCCATCTCTCAGAATTGATAAACAGCCGCACAGAAGGTAATATTTTAAATTCAAACAGCATTGCTTAGCGCATATGAACAAGTTTTCAGCGCACAGGACAAAACGAGTGAGTTTTACTCAAAAATTACATCTCTGGAACATTCATCCGCCACAAGGCAGGCACCCTTCAGAACATCCTTATAATGATTTTTGGGCTTGTGATGCTCTTTCCCCGGCGGTGGCCCGTCCTTCACAAGCTTCTCAGCATCCAGCTTGCCCCAGTGCACCTTAGCACGGGCAAGGGCCCTACGGGCACCTTCAATGCAGACGGAGCGCTTGATTACTTCGAGCCTTGGACAGGCCTCCACCAGCCGCCGCACCAGCCCGAAATAGCTCCCAGGCTTAGCCTCTCCAGGCCACAGCCGAACTATGAGGCCCTTCATGGCCTGTTCGGCCGCCTTGTGGAGCTCGACCAGTTGCTTCAGCTGGTCGCTCAGGGGCACGGGGTGTCCGGCCTCAGCATACTGAGACCAGAACACCTTCTCTGTCGAGCTACCCTCCTCGGCTCGATAGAATGCGGCGGCATCGGGGAAGATCTGCGAACGCTCCTGGAGAGCTCCAGATTCGGGTAAGTAACAAGTAACTCACGGTTATGTGTTTGCTTTGCATAAAGAATGCCTTACCCGCCGCTATATTTTTCGCCTCATCCAACTCCTGGAGGGTCTTCTGGGATTCAGCCTTGGCAGACTTGGCATTTTCAACAGCCACCGCGAGCTCAGACGCTCGCGTCTTTGAGTCAAGCTCCAAACTCTCATGTTTTTCCATAAGAGCCTGGAGCTCTTGCCGCACCTTGCCAACCTCGGCCTCATACTTCTCCCGCTCGGTGCGCTCCGTGGCTGCCGCCTTCTCGGCCTCGAGCAGCGCTTGCTTAAGGGTCGCCACCTCAGACGTGGCCCCTACAATAGCCACGATAATCCTGTCATTTTTTGCAATTGCACTTTTTTCTATATATATTTAAACAAGGTATTTCTTACCTTCATTGTCCTCGAGCTGCTTCTTGGCATGCCCGAGATCTTGCTCGGACCGCTCGAGGTTCTTCTTTAGCGTGTCCACTTTCGTAGTCAGTGCGGCGGACGCAAGTAGAGAAGCCTGCATACGCATATTGACTCCTTTTTGTTAGACTCCTGCGAATTTTATTTGATCCTCTATTCGGCGTTTCTTCCCGAACGCCAAACAGAGCATCAGGGGCCACTGTCTATGCGGTAATATTATTTACACATTCTTTACTTACCTTAAAGCCTGTTAAAAGGCTAGTACAAGCTTTAGTCAGTCCGCTCTTGGCGGACTGAACCTTTTGGACCACCGCACTCATAATGGTGCGGTGCTCCTCGTTGATGGAGGCGCCTTGGAATGCCTCCAACAGATTGTCCGGCGCCTCCGGTTGGACGGGGGTCACTGGCACAGTGGGCTTGCTCCTCTTGGAAGGAGGTCCCCCGCTGGACTCTGGAACCTATGAAGGTTCTGGAGCGGTGTCTGGCCTAGAGCCGGACTTGGAGCCCTGGGGGGTTTCATCCCCTTTACTCCTGGAGTCCGGGAGGTCGCCTTGCGACGCCTCCGGGACCACCTCCTCCCGGCTTGGAACCTGTTGGGACAACACTTTGGTGTCGTCCGTAGGGCGGGGGGAGGAAGCTGTCGGAAGCGAGTTCACATCCGACGAGTCCAGTGAGCCGCTCGACGACGCGTCGAGCCGGTCTTTGGGTGGGTTGCATAAACATATTCGACATAAGGGAAAGTTGTGCAATAAACGAATATTATGAATTACTCTGGTATCCGGATACTTACGATTTCGCCAGGGGCTTGGCCCTGGTCGGCCACTCTTCTCCGTCGTCGTCGGCGTCGGTGGAGTAGTCCGGAGGAAGGGTTCTCCCCTTCTTGGACCCTCCGGCCTCCCCAGAGAGGGCGGCCTTCCTTTTCTTCCCTTCCCCCGCTGGAGGGGGAGAGGTCTCTTCTTCCTCCTCCTCATCTTCATGGGAGGAGTGCGTCTTGGAGCCGTCGGATGATAGATCCGACGCCTCCTGGCGTTGGGCACTCTTTCGAGTCCCCGTGGCCTTCTTCTTGGCCTTCTTCTCCGGCACCACATAGGGTGTCAGAACCAGCAGCTTTGCCAAGCGGGCATCAGCTGGGTCTTCAGGCAAGGGAGCCGGACAGTTGATCTGTCCAGACTTCGCCTTCCAACTCTATCAAAGGGAAGGGAGCTTAGATCCCACACTAAGTTAAACTATGGAAAACCAATACCCTGTAAAAAGGTACAAACAACTTACCGCGCTAGCGTGACGCTGCGCGCTGAATCCGCGATCCTCGGTGGCGGATGCGGGAGCCTCGGCGCCCTTGAAAAGCACCTTCCAGGCATCTTCGTACGTAGTGTCGAAGAGCCTGCTCAGAGTTCGGTGCTGCGCCGGGTTGAACTCCCACAGATTGAAGGCCCGTTGTTGACACGAGAGGATCAGGCGGATGAGCATAACCTGGACTACGTTGACCAGCTTGAGCTGCTTGTCCACCAGGGTTTGGATGCATGTTTGCAGTCCAATTACCTCTCCTTTGTTGCCCCACGACAGGCCCGTCTCTTTCCAGGACGTGAGCCGCGTTGGGAGTCCGGACCGGAACTCGGGGGCTGCGACCCACTCAGGGTCGCACGGCTCGGTGATGTAAAACCACCCCGATTGCCACCCCTTCAAGGTCTCCACAAAGGAGCCCTCGAGCCATAAGACATTGGGCATCTTGCCCACCATGGCGCCTCCGCACTCCGCCTGGTTGCCGCGCACCACCTTCGGCTTGGCATTGAAAGTCTTGAGCCATAGGCCGAAATGGGGGCGGATGCGGAGGAAAGCCTCGCACACGACGATAAACACCGAGATGTTGAGGACAAAGTTCGGGGCCAGATCGTGGAAATCCAGGCCATAGTAGAACATGAGCCCCCGGACAAACGGGTGAAGAGGGAAGCCCAGTCCACGGAGGAAATGGGGGAGGAACAACACCCTCTCATGGGGCCTAGGGGTGGGGATGAGCTGCCCCTTTTCGGGAAGCCGGTACGCGATGTCGTTAGACAAGTATCCGGCCTTCCTCAGTTTTTTGATGTCCCTCCGTGACGGAGGAGACCATCCACTTGCCTCCCGCTCCGGACATGGCTGGAGAAGGTTGAGGTGGGGAGTGCGGACTTGGGTGCTGGAGCTCGAGTGCGCAAAAATGGATAGGCAAAGGAGGAAGAAGGCGTAGGTGAAAAGGTGGATCCTTATCCCCTTATATGGGTGGATGCGACTATGCGTCCCCACCAGCCTGGTAAAACTCGCTTATCTCCCAAGCGCCGTAATCAATGGCGCGGTTGGGTTACCCACGCCCGTATTGATGAGAATCCCGGAATAAGGGGACACGATCTCTGCTTTAACAAGATGTGCCAAGGAAACCGCCTCGCATAACACGCTGAGATGGGACAGTAAAACGGTTCGAATAAAAGCTTGGCCGTGGTGTGATGTCACACTACGGAATACATCAGCAGATTAGATTTGTGTAAATATTATTCTCTCTATGGCAATATGTGGAAACTTATTTTGCAGAGCCGGACACTATCTTTGTGTTCAAAATCTTCTATGAAGTACTTGGAGGAGGAACCCGCCTTGCAATGCCGAAGACAATATGCGCGTCGGACTCGTCGTCATTGAAGCCTGGTTCAGGGGCTACTGAGGGAGTCCTGGATTAGGACGTGTCCGGATGGACGGACTATACCTTCAGCCGACTCCTGGACTATGAAGATATAAGATTGAAGACTTCGTCCCGTGTCCAGAAGGGACTTTCCTTGGCGTGGAAGGCAAGCTTGGCGATACGGATATGTAGATCTCCTACCATTGTAACCGACTCTATGTAACCCTAACCCTATCCGGTGTCTATATAAACCGGAGGGTTTTAGTCCATAGGACAACATACACAACACAATCATACCATAGGCTAGCTTCTAGGGTTTAGCCTCTCTGATCTCGTGGTAGATCTACTCTTGTACTACCCATATCATCAATATTAATCAAGTGGGACGTAGGGTTTTACCTCCATCGAGAGGGCCCGAACCTGGGTAAAACTTCGTGTCCCTTGCCTCCTGTTACCATCCGGCCTAGACGCACAGTTCGGGACCCCCTACCCGAGATCCGCTGATTTTGACACCGACAGTAGTCATACACGGTTCATGGAGGAAGAGGATGTTTCGGCCTGTAGTCGTTCGAGCGTCTGACGGTAATGGTACTCGGTTGTTTCGAAGAGGTACTTGGGGTTATTCGAACTTGCCGGTCTCGTTCTTGCGGCGTCGTGGCACTTGGCGCACCCACAAGGTACTTGACGTCGTGGTACTTGGCAATTTCGGAGACATTGAAAGACAAACTTGGCGGTCCTCCTTGACCTGGTACTTGGCGTGCATAAATCTGTTGACCAACAATGCATATAGGCAACGGAGAGTTCTCTTGCGGTCTTCCGGTCAACGTGAACAGGAGGCCTAGGAAGGGCACATCGGCTGCAAGAGGAGCCAAGGTTCCTGCCTGCCATGGCGGCTTGCGAGAGGATGAACGAAGTAGCGGTCCAGCGGCACCAGGAATGGGCGCGGGAGGTGCGGATCCGAAGCCGGAAGGCGAGCTCTGGCCGGATCCAGGGCGAGAACGGCGGAGATGGCCGGCAGGGCAGGAGGCGCGATGTCGGAGGTGACGCTGACGAAGACGTTGGGGTGTGCCCAGACACGAAGGAGGCACGGTGCGATGCGGCTCGTCGAAGCAGAGGCTCGCGGGCGAGGAGTTGAGGGCGCGGTGGACGAGGGGTCGCGGGACTGATAATCTCCAGCGGCAGCGGCCTGCAAGGTCGCCAGCGTGGGCGACATGCGAAGAGAAGGGAGCAGCTGGCGGGCACTGCGCGGCGCGCTGGAGGAAGTACGGGAACGAGGGATGAGGGAGAGAGTGGGTTCCGAGAAGGACGAGAGGTTTCGGGTGCGGGCGCGCTGCTCCTCTCTCTGCGGCGGCGCCAGGAGGAAGAAACAACAAGGAGAGAGATGGATCGGGGAAGGGGAGAGATGGGGATCGGGAGATGGCGTCTCCTGCGGCGCGAGGGAAGAAGAGATACGAGGGGATCGAGCGTGGTGCGGGCTAGGAGACGAGAGGGAGAGGGTCGACGGGAGGAGGAAAAGGGATCGGGCACGCTCTCCCTGTGGCGGCGCAAGTGGAGAAGC
This sequence comes from Triticum aestivum, assembly GCF_018294505.1. Taxonomy (NCBI): domain Eukaryota; kingdom Viridiplantae; phylum Streptophyta; class Magnoliopsida; order Poales; family Poaceae; genus Triticum; species Triticum aestivum. The sequence continues at coordinate 105,564,205 of NC_057794.1, read as the reverse complement.
TCCCTGGCGCTAGGGTTAGCTGTGGGACTGGTGGGCCTTGGGATGGGCCTGGGAGGCCGGCCCAGCCGAGAGGGAAACGGCCAGAGGCCTGGTCGCTTGGTGAAAAGAAAAGAAAAAAAAGGTTTTCTCATTGGAAAAGAGAAGAGGGGCCAAAGCATTTATTTGGAGCTCTAAAATAAATCCCAATTTAGCTGAAATTTGACAAGCGACCTCACGGTAATATAACAAGGCTCCACAAGAAGAATTGGAGTCAAAAGGAGAATAGAGCAAGGATGTGAATATTCGGAAACGAAATGAACTTTAAAATGCAAGTGGGTTGTGGTTAATTCCAAACTAATGGAATAATTATTTATAGCTCCCTAATAATAGTAGGAGACTTTAATATGTTATAAAGAGAATTTCACCATGTGAACTCCCTCGATTTAAATGGATCAAAGATCCATGCAATTTATTTAGTTGAGTTTTAATAAGAGGTGCAAGATGACATGATGCAATGCAAAAATAAAAGGGCGGGCACAAAAGAAACACACGGAGAAACCCGGAACATATGGAAGTCTTCTCGAGCATCGGTCTCGGGGCGTTACAACACTCCACCACTACGAGAGGATCTTGTCCCGAGATCTAGGATGGCACCGGAGGAAAACGGAAGATAAAGAGAAGAGGTAAAACTAAGTTGCTTCTTTGACAAACGAGTGAAACCAATGAACCTTGAGAGGTTGAACAAATTGAAAGAAAGAATGCAACGAAGAAGAACAAAGTTGCAAACACTCTGTTAAGAAAGAGGAATAAGAAAGAACCGATTCGGGTAGCACTCTGGTTGAAAAGAGATGAAAGACTTGATAAGATGAAAGAACTTGAAAAGGGGCACGACACTCCGGATGGATGGATAATCAAGGAAAAAACATGATCTTGGCAAACGAGATGATAGGACGAAGAGAGCAACGTCACAATGCCTCCGGATGAAGGAATTAAAGGTCGATCATCAGAACAAAAGAACAGAGAAGAAAATGGCAACTTCTGCCACAAAAGAGCTTGGAAAGCATCCTTGCAAGGAAGGATTGCACGGGGTTGTTGGGAAATCAACAACGAAAAGAATGAGATTGTAGTGGGCTTATGGAGAACATCTCAAAACTATGAGGTGAAATTCTGCCACTAACGGGACCAATAGGTTGGATTGATATCAACAAGGAGACGAGAAACTTATTTCACCGGAAGGATAAATAAAGACTTGGGTCCTTTATGAGCACCATAAATAGCAACAATCCTTAGGGAAGGCTTTAGGTGAAATATAACCCAAGATAACCCCAATGACGAGATTGATGGATTTGACATACATCATTCTTAACAACATGTGACTCATGAAACATGAACTCTAATTATCAAGAATGACATAATACCACCTCCAATGATACGGCAGAAAGAATTGTACTCCGGATTGCAAGATGAGGAATGTTTGGGCTCCTCTGAAAAGAATCTCAATGAACACTTCAAGAAGGAATTAAATCCTTGATGAACCATCATGTAGAACATCCATGAAGAACTCCGATTGAACAAAGGAATGTTCAAACGAAAAGAAAGATGAAAAGAGTAAGGTTGAAGCCTTGCAATGATTAGATGAAACTTTGCAACAAGATAAAGTGGAAACTTGGAACTCCGGAAAAGAAAATATGAAACAAGTGAAACCAAGAATTTTGATGAGGCTCCGGAATAAGGAATTGAGTTCACTCGATGAAACAAGAATAAGAATTACATTATGCTTCTCCTTCACCAATTAAATTGATGACAAACAATGGATTTGGCACACTACTTATTCTCATAGAAAGGATTAAGATAGATATATCATAACTTGAGAAAGTCTTCAACAAGTCACCGGTAGGATTGAGAAGAACGAATGAATATATACAATAACGAATGACGAGAACTCTTGCACGAACCACCGTAAGAATTAAAATGAACAAAGAAAAGGTAAAGAAACACCGGGAAGAATTAACAAATAAACGAAGATGGTTGAGAGAATTTAGATCCATGAGAACGAAGAGATGACGAGCTGATTAGAGTATACTTGACTGATGCACCGGTAAGGTTTGGAGAACAAGAGCTGAAAGCTAGAATGAAATAAACCTGAATTGATGGACTCCGGATAATCAAACTGAGAAGACTCTTGAATTGTTTTGGATGGGTGAAAAGAATTCCCACAATCGAAAAACAATTATGAGAGGATGGCAACAAGCTAGAATCACGGATCTTTGAGAGAATGGATAAGGATTAGAGAGGAACTCTTCTTCGGTCTTCAGAATCTAAGAAATACGACGAGAAACACCACCATGAATTATTTAGACACTCCGGAATAAAGAAGAATATAAGGGCTGAATCAACAATGAAAAGAATTTGAAGATCTTGGAGCAGGACGTCTGACTGATGAAAAATCATTCTTACGTCAAACTTTGAAAAGAATTTAGGATAGCTCCGGAAAATAAGACGAGTCAGGTAAGATCCTGGAAAAAGACCTGTGGGTTAGGGCCCACTAAAATAAACACCATTGAGCGATTTAAAAGATAGATTGCGCCGGTTGAGTTAATGTCTTGAATAAGACAACAACCTCGAGATAAGGTTTGAACGGATCTTGAATGAAAAGACGAACCTTCTGAGATATCTTCAACACTTCGGAAACAAATGAATAGTGAGAGGTGAATGATTAAGAGGTGCACCGGCATAAGAAAAGCATTGGGCAAAAGAAAAGACTATGCTCAATACCAAAGCTTGAATTGAATCCATCGGAGAAGGAAAAAACGCAGAATGATGAGCTTGAAGCTCCACTAGAATCTTCATGAGAATCACCGGATAAGAACATTGACGGAAAGGAATGGAGAGATTTCCCATCAATAAAAGGATACTTGAATAAGAAATCTGAATCCTTGAAGAAACAAAGGGAGGGAGGGTGGGATAACACCGTTGAGAATGAAACGAACACCATTGAGAATGCTTGAGTTGATCTTGCGGATGATGAAATGATTGGATCCACTTGAAGAGAAGCACACCGGTTAAAAAGGATTGACATAACAAACTCGATGATTGAGAAGGATTAGTATTCCCATCGGAGTATAAGAACACCATTTAGGAAAGGTATGGAGTCAACATTTAACTTCCAAGCAACTCGACTACCACAACTCAAAACAAAACAAAGGATTGGCTTGTGGAATAAGCCGGAACAAACATATGATAGAGATTTCGTTCGAAGTTTTCATGGTGGGACCTACACGGGCTCAATCGTACAGCACCATCATGTACAAGGCAGTGCACATGACATACGAAGCGTCCCCGAGTCGGCATAGCCAAGGACTCTTTAAGACACAACGAGACCACTGTAAAACCAACCGTGGATAGGCGGACCACTAGACGTCGAACCCCAATTTCATATCATGCATCTGTCGGAAAGAAATCCTAAGAGCTACTTGATTTCCCACTTATAAACTCCCGGAACTTTCCGGTTATGCAATCAGGTGTTGGGGATACAGGGGAAGGATAATATCTCACCCAAAACTAGCAAATCCTACATCTAGCTATATCCATCCTTCAACACATAACCAAGAAACCTTCGGAAATCATTTGCCTCAACCTTCGAAAAGCATCCGTTATACGAGTTATGGCAATACTCCCGAACTCCCGCCCCAGTACTGGGTGGCGTCGAGGTTATCTCACCAACAACTGCATAAAAGAGATTTTCGATGTCGGCGAGCTCAGGTATTCCAGAACTGCAACGTTAAAATTGTGACGACAACACCTCGGAGCTCAACTCCTCGGGACACTGCCACAACCCCTAAATGTCAGGAGGCGCCAAGAACAATGTTCCCGTCACAAAACCATCAGAACGATTCCAAGATACCCGCGTGATCCTAAAAATGTTTTTAGTGAAATTTGAGAAGAGAAGAGTCAAAACTCTACGTCAGGATGCCTCACCAGAGCGACGAAGGGACTAAGGAGTAAAAAGAAGTCCTAACTCTCTGATATATATAATCCTAAATGACTCAAAACATTTTTCTAGACTCAACAACGCCAGCGATTCGATCAAGCAGGGGGCTCCTAAAGTCGGGGAAGGCGTTGATTACCAACTTGTAATGCCCTCGATGCGGCTATATCTCCCACGTGTCAAAGCATGACTTAGAGGCATAACCGCATTGAAAGCAATGTCGCAAGTGAGGTAATCTTCACACAACCCATGTAATACATAAGGGAAAAAGATACATAGTTGGCTTACAATCGCCACTTCACACAATTACATGAATAAAGCATTACATCATCCAGATACAATCAAGGTCCGACTATGGAACCAAAATAAAAGAAGACTACCCCAAATGCTACACAGATCCCCGATCGTCCCAACTGGGCTCCACTACTGAACAACTGGAAATGGAACAACATAAAGAACACGATCTTCAACGAGCTCCTCCTTGAGCTTGGTTGCGTCACCTGCTCGGTAACATCGGCACCTGTAAACTAGTTTTGGAAGTATCTGTGAGTCACGGGGACTCAGCAATCTCACACCCTCGCGATCAAGACTATTTAAGCTTATAGGAAGGGTACAAGGTATGAGGTGGAGCTGCAGCAAGTGACTAGCATATTTGGTGGCTAACATACGCAAATGAGAGCGAGAAGAGAAGGTAAAGCACGGTCGATAAAAGTATGATCAAGAAGTGATCCTAGAACAACCTACGTCAAGCATAACTCCAACATCGTGTTCACTTCCCGGACTCCGTTGAGAAGAGACCATCACGGTTACACACGCGGTGGGTGTATTTTAATTAAGATCAACTTCAGGTTTTCTACAACCAGACATTAACAAATTCCCATCTGCCCATAACCGCGGGCACGGCTTTCAAAAGTTCAAACTCTGCAGGGGTGTCCCAACTTAGCCCATCACAAGCTCTCACGGTCAACGAAGGATATTCCTTCTCCCAAGACAATCCGATCAGGCTCGGCATCCTGGTTACAAGACATCCTCGACAATGGTAAAACAAGTCTAGCAAAGCCGCCTGAATGTGCCGACAAATCCTGATAGGAGCTGCACATATCTCGTTCTCAGGGCACACTCAGATAGGTCAAGCTACGAGTAAAACCAGCCCTCGATTTTCCCTGAGGTGGCCCCGCAGGCTGCCCGGTTCGGACCAACCCTTAGAGAAGCACTGGCCCGGGGGGTTAAAATAAAGATGACCCTCGAGAGAGCGACTCCCAAGGGAAAAATAGGTGGTGGTGAGGCAAATGGTAAAACCAAGGTTGCGCCTTGCTGGAGGAGTTTTATTCAAAGCGAACTGTCAAAGGGTTCCCATTATAACCCAACCGTGTAAGGAACGCAAAATCCGGGAACATAACACTAATATAACGGAAACTAGGGTGGCAAGAGTGGAACAAAACACCAGGCATAAGACCTAGCCTTCCACCCTTTACCAAGTATATAGATGCATTAATTAAATAAGAGATATTGTGATATCCCAACAAAATATCCATGTTCCAAATATGGAACAAGCTCCAATCTTCACCTGCAACTAACAACGCTATAAGAGGGGCTGAGCAAAGCGGTAACATAGCCAAACAACGGTTTGCTAGGACAAGGTGGGTTAGAGGCATGGCTTAACAATATGGGAGGCATGATAAGCAAGTGGTAGGTATCGTAGCATAGGCATAGCAAAAGAGCGAGTATCTAGCAAGCAAAGATAGAAGTGATTTCGAGGGTATGGTCATCTTGCCTGAAACCCCGCAAGGAAGAAGAACGAGTCCATGAAGAAGACAAACGGACTTAGTTGAACGGTTCCTCACAAACACGACATTATCGGAACTAACTCGAAGAAGCAACACCGGGAAGAAGCAAACAACATAGTAAACAACCATCACTTGAACATGGCATGATGCACAATCAAGTATGATGCATGTCCGGTTTAATGAGGCATGGCATGGCAAAATGCACAAGCAACACTACAAGTTAAGTGGAGGTCAATATGCAACGAGTTGCATATTGACGGAACACCACATCAATTATTTAGTTCTCTCGCGTTTATGTACTCAAAAATATTAAATGTTGCTAAGCATGGCAAGAGGTGGAGCATAAGTAAACATAACATTTAGGCAAGTTTAAATGAGGCCGGAAATAACAAACAACAATTCCGGTAAATCCCCATATGCATTTAGCAATTTGGTGCAACAACAAATTTAAACATTTAAATGTTATTATCATGATGCGGATGACATGTGGAAGTTTTATTCAGTATTAAAGAAAATGTTGACATGATAAGATATGAGGCATTTGTCATCATGGCAGAAACGAAAGGGGTGCCACGGCAATGACAACGGAAATGGTGCCACGGTTCCGGTAACTCGTTGGAGTACCGGTGCAAAAGAGCAAGTGTGCGAAGCGAGTCACGCAAGGATGGTGGGGTGATCCTGGATTCCGGGTTCCCACATGTCGACGGCAAGGCAACGAGGAACTCGCAAAGAACAACTCGGACACGGTGCAACCACGAGCATCTCATACATCACTCAACATTCATTCACGGGCATCGTCTTGGTGGTTATATCTTTGAAGCGTGCAAACGGGATGGATCAAGTTCGTAGAGGAAAGTAGGCGTTCTCGCGACAGCGGTAGTGGAAGTAGTCGTTCTCGCTTCGTAGATGTTTGGGTTAACGAGGGGGTACTTGGCGCAAAATAGGTCTCCGGGGTTGTCGGGTACACGTTCACGAAGTAGTCATACACATCGACAGTAGTTGTTCACTTGACGGCCTTCAACGAGGGTAGTTGTTCTCATATCATCGTGGAAGTAGTGGTACTTTTCCGAAGAGGAACTTGATGAACCCAACATCTCCGAGGCGACGGTAGTCGTACACGGCAACTATAGTTGAACTTGTAGGGTCGTCCATTTCGTGGTACTTAGGTGAGTCCATGGAAAACGGTAGTCATACACGGTTCATCGAGGAACTTGACGTTTCAGCCTGTAGTCGTTCGAGCGTCTGACGGTAATGGTACTCGGTTGTTTCGAAGAGGTACTTGGGGTCATTCGAACTTGTCGGTCTCGTTCTTGCGACGTCGTGGCACTTGGCGCATCCATAGGGTACTTGACATCGTGGTACTTGGCGATTTCGGAGACATCGAAAGATGAACTTGGCGGTTCTCCTTGACCTGGTACTTGGCGTGCATCAATCTGTTGACCACAATGCATATAGGCGACGGAGAGGTCTCTTGCGGTCTTCCGATCAACGTGAACAGGAGGCCTAGGTAGGGCACGTCGGCTGCAAGAGGAGCCAAGGTTCCTGCCTGCCATGACAGCTTGCGAGAGGATGAACGAAGCAGCGGTCTAGTGGCACCGGGAATGGGCGCGGGAGGTGCAGATCCGAAGCCGGAAGGCGGGCTCTGGCTGGATCCAGGGCGAGAACGGCGGAGATGGCCGGCAGGGCAGGAGGCGCGATGTCGGAGGCGACGCTGACGAAGACATTGGGGTGTGCCCAGACATGAAGGAAGCACGGCGTGATGCGGCTCGTCGAAGCAGACGCTCGCGGGCGAGGAGTTGAGGGCGCGCTGGACGAGGGGTCACGGGACTGACAATCTCCAGCGGCAATGGCCTGCAAGGTCGCCAGCATGGGCGACATGCGAAGAGAAGGGAGCAGCTGGCGGGCACTACGCGGCGCGCTGGAGGAAGGACGGGAACGAGGGGTGAGGGAGAGAGTGGGTTCCGAGAAGGACGAGAGGTTTCGGGTGCGGGCGTGCTGCTCCTCTCTCTACGGCGGCGCCAGGAGGAAGAAACAACAAGGAGAGAGATGGATCGGGGAAGGAGAGAGATGGGGATCGGGAGATGGCGTCTCCTGCGGCGCGAGGGAAGAAGAGAGACGAGGGGATCGAGCGTGGTGCGGGCTAGGAGACGAGAGGGAGAGGGTCGACGGGAGGAGGAAAAGGGATCGGGCACGCTCTCCCTGTGGCGGCGCGAGGAGAGAAGCTCCCTGGCGCTAGGGTTAGCTGCGGGACTGGTGAGCCTAGGGATGGGCCTGGGAGGCCGGCCCAGCCAAGAGGGAAACGGCTAGAGGCCTGGTCGCCTGGTGAAAAGAAAAGAAAAAAAGGTTTTCTCATTGGAAAAGAGAAGAGGGGCCAAAGGATTTATTTGGAGGTCTAAAATAAATCCCAATTTAGCTGAAATTTGACAAGCGACCTCACGGTAATATAACAAGGCTCCACAAGAAGAATTGGAGTCAAAAGGAGAATAGAGCAAGGATGTGAATATTCGGAAACGAAAGGAACTTTAAAATGCAAGTGGGTTGTGGTTAATTCCAAATTAATGGAATAATTATTTATAGCTCCCTAATAATAGTAGGAGACTTTAATATGTTATAAAGAGAATTTCACCATGTGAACTCCCTCGATTTAAATGGATCAAAGATCCATGCAATTTATTTAGTTGAGTTTTAAGAAGAGGTGCAAGATGACATGATGCAATGCAAAAATAAAAGGGCAGGCACAAAAGAAACACACGGTGAAACCCGGAACATATGGAAGTCTTCTCGAGCATCGGTCTCGGGGCGTTACACAAAACCAGACTTACAAGTGGTAATATCAGTTTGAACCTTGTAATCTTTGAATTTGAGCCATATAACTCTGAAATTTGAATCTTGTAATATTTTGAGCTTTTGTGGTACAATCGTTGAAATGGCATCATATGAGACTCATATATTGGTAGCACTACTTTGACTTTAATATGCAATGGACTTAGATTTTATTAACCATTCTCGAATCTGTTTACCTTGTCGATCTCATAGCACACAATCTTTATAGCTAACTCGACTACGATCTTCAACATTATTGCACACAGTTGGTTTCTTCAACCGTGTGCCCTATAGAGCGCAGAATTAATTATCGCACTCGAGTGTCCATCATCACCCTTCTGTGTAACTTTGACCTCATCAACCACGGGTAAACTTATGACCGAAGTCACCACACACTTTGTTTTTACAAAGCTTTTTGCCAATAAATATCCATGATTTGTCCCTTTTCTAGCCGACGTGTGGCCAAACTAGCCAGGCGGGAAGCTTGCGCGGCAGCGTGGGAATAGGCTCACCGGTGATACATTTGGCGCCTCTTCGAGCCCACGCATGGTCAAACGAATCGTGTGTGGTGCGGTGTTGTCAAGCGTGCACTGGAATCCTTCTCTATGAACGTGGTGACAAGACGTGACGATTACAGGCCAGTCGGCCCCCATTTATTACAACGGCCATTTAACCCTTGTGTCTCTTCAACCTTTCGATCGCGCCCCACCATTGCAAGAAAGCACACCCACCATGACAAATTCTTATAATGTATCCTGCGTGGCTCCAATGGCACTCCGAGCGGCTGCCGACGACGAGTAGCAGTTCACCATGCATGCCGTGGTGGACACCCACAGAAGGTTCACAGAGCTCTCGGTGTTGTACACCAACAACCCGGTCTGGGTGGAGCACTCCATCCACATCATGGAGTTGTTGCTTGCTGAGGAGAAGTACAAGGTGGTCGCGTTCGACCTCGAGTACACCCGCACTCGTGGCAGGTCTCATCCCAAGGTCGCCATCGCCCAGATGTGTGTGCGCGATCACATCCTCGTCTACCACTACTGCCTGGCCACAAGGTCTTGCGAGCGTTTCGCTGGGTTTGTCAATAGCCCCCACTACATGTTTGCTACGGTGGACATCACCAATGATGTAAAGGTGCTCAAGAATTTGGACAACACCTGCCAGAATCTTGTCAACATCGAGGGTTAATACAAGATCTGGGCCAGCAATGAGCATGAGAAGGACTCACTGGTTCACCTTGCCGAGGCCGTCATGGATCCCTACTACAGAGACATGAAGGATTCCTGCAATAAGGACAAGTGTTCCTGGCACTCAGCCTGGATGAACAAACTCGACAAAGCTCGTGTTGTGTACACGGTGAAGGAGGCGTACATGAGCTGCGAAATGTACAGACGGATCCTTGACATGAGGAAGTTCCTCCTTCCCCAAAATGGCCAGGGATCTAGCCAAAAGCAGAGCAATGGTAAGCGTTATCTCGGCAAGAAGTAGACGATTAGATGCTCGTTTCTCCTAGTTTAGTATGCATGTAATTGCTTACTTTGGTGTATGGAAATGTTATGTCTCTAGTCACTTGTGTAATTGTATGCTTAATTTGGTTTTGCAATGTTATCTTTTTAAGTATATATGTTGATGCTCTGCAGACAGAGTGTAGATTTTGTGCAGACAAAGCAAATCACATCGCACACACACTAAACAGTGGAACCCGTCGATGATGTTTTCATCAATCACTGACAATTGTATACCAGCAATCGTTTACTCACAACACACACATCTTGTTTGAAGGAAATATTCCCTAGATATCATGATAAATGTTTATTATTCATGCTATATCATGATAAATGTTTATTATTCATGCTAGAATTGTATTAACCGGAAACATAATACATGTGTGAATACATAGACAAACAGAGTGTCACTAGTATGCCTCTACTTGACTAGCTCGTTAATTAAAGATGGTTATGTTTCCTAACCATGGACAAAGAGTTGTTATTTGATTAACGGGATCACATCATTAGGTGAATGATCTGATTGACATGACCCATTCCATTAGCTTAGCACCCGATCGTTTAGTATGTTGCTATTGCTTTCTTCATGACTTATACATGTTCATATTGACTATGAGATTATGCAACTCCCGTTTGCCAGAGGAACACTTTGTGTGCTACCAAACGTCACAATGTAACTGTGTGATTATAAAGGTGCTCTACAGGTGTCTCCAAAGGTACATGTTGGGTTGGCGTATTTCGAGATTAGGATTTGTCACTCCAATTGTCGGAGAGGTATCTCTGGGCCCTCTCGGTAATGCACATCACATAAGCCTTGCAAGCATTGCAACTAATGAGTTATTTGTGAGATGATGTATTACGAAACGAGTAAAGAGACTTGCCGGTAACGAGATTGAACTAGGTATTGAGATACCGACGATCGAATCTCGGGCAAGTAACATACCGATGACAAAGGGAACAACGTATGTTGTTATGCGGTCTGACCGATAAAGATCTTCGTAGAATATTTAGGAACCAATATAAGCATCCAGGTTCCGCTATTGGTTATTGACCGGAGACGTGTCTCAGTCATGTCTACATTGTTCTCGAACCGTAGGGTCCGCACGCTTAACGTTACGATGACAGTTTCATTATGAGTTTATGTATTTTGATGTACCGAAGGTTGTTCGGAGTCCCGGATGTGATCATGGACATGACGAGGAGTCTCGAAATGGTCGAGACATAAAGATTGATATATTGGAAGCATATATTTGGATATCGGAATCGTTCCGAGTGAAATCGGGATTTTACCGGAGTACCGGGGGGTTACCGGAACCCCCCGGAGGTTATTGGGCCTACATGGGCCCTAAGGGAGAAGAGGAAAGGAGGCAAGAGGTGGCTGCGCGCCCCTCCCCTCCCTAGTCCGAATAGGACAAGGAGAGGGGGGGCGGCGCCCCCCCTTTCCTTTCCCTCTTCCTCCTCTTTCCCACTTCTCCTTCTCCAACTAGGAAAGAAGGGAGTTCTACTCCCGGTGGGAGTAGGACTCCCCCTTGGCGCGCCCTCCTTGGCCGGCCGCCCCCTCCCCTTGGCTCCTTTATATACGGGGGCAGGGGGGCACCCTAGGACACACAAGTTGATCTTCGTGATCGTTCCTTAGCCGTGTGCGGTGCCCCCCTCCACCATATTCCACCTCGGTCATATTGTAGCGGTGCTTAGGAGAAGCCCTGCGACGGTTGAACATCAAGATCGCCACCACGCCGTTGTGCTGACAGAACTCCTCCCCGAAGCTTTGCTGGATCGGAGCCCGGGGAGCGTCATCGAGCTAAACGTGTGCCAAGAACTCGGAGGTGCCAGAGTAACGGTGCTTGGATCGGTTGGACCGGGAAGACGTACGACTACTTCCTCTACGTTGCATCAACGCTTCCGCTTCGGTCTACGAGGGTACATAGACAACACTCTCCCCTCTTGTTTCTATGCATCACCATGATCTTGTGTGTGCGTAGGAATTTTTTTTGAAATTACTACGTTCCCCAACAATGGCATCCGAGCCTAGGTTTTATGGTTTGATGTTATATGCACGAGTAGAACACAAGTGAGTTGTGGGTGATATAAGTCATACTGCTTACCAGCATGTCATACTTTGGTTCGGCGGTATTGTTGGATGAAGCGGCCCGGACCGACATTACGCGTACGCTTATGCGAGACTGGTTCTACCGTCGTGCTTTGCACACAGGTGGCTGGCGGGTGTCAGTTTCTCCAACTTTAGTTGAACCGAGTGTGGCTACGCCTGGTCCTTGCGAAGGTTAAAACAACACCAACTTGACAAACTATCATTGTGGTTTTGATGCGTAGGTAAGATTGGTTCTTGCTTAAGCCCGTAGCAGCCACATAAAACTTGCAACAAACAAAGTAGAGGACGTCTTACTTGTTTTTTTCAGGGCATGTTGTGATGTGATATGGTCAAGGCATGATGCTAAATTTTATTGTATGAGATGATCATGTTTTGTAACCAAGTTATCGGCAACTGGCAGGAGCCATATGGTTGTCACTTTATTGTATGCAATGCAATCGCCCTGTAATGCTTTACTTTATCACTAAGCGGTAGCGATAGTCGTAGAAGCATAAGATTGGCGAGACGACAACGATGCTACGATGGAGATCAAGGTGTCGCACCAGTGATGATGGTGATCATGACGGTGCTTCGGAGATGGAGATCACAAGCACAAGATGATGATGGCCATATCATATCACTTATATTGATTGCATGTGATATTTATCTTTTATGCATCTTATCTTGCTTTGATTGACGGTAGCATTATAAGATGATCTCTCACTAAATTTCAAGATAAAAAGTGTTCTCCCTGAGTATGCACCGTTGCCAAAGTTCGTCATGCCCAGACACGACGTGATGATCGGGTGTGATAAGCTCTACGTCCATCTACAACGGGTGCAAGCCAGTTTTCCACACGCAGAATACTCAGGTTAAACTTGACGAGCCTAGCATATGCAGATATGGCCTCGGAACACTGAGACCGAAAGGTCGAGCGTGAATCATGTAGTAGATATGATAAACATAGCGATGTTCACCATTGAAAACTACTCCATTTCACGTGATGATCGGTTATGGTTTAGTTGATTTGGATCACTTGATCACTTAGATGATTAGAGGGATGTCTATCTAAGTGGGAGTTCTTAAGTAATATGATTAATTGAACTTAAATTTATCATGAACTTAGTCCCTGATAGTATCTTGCTTGTTTATGTTGATTGTAGATAGATGGCCCGTGCTGTTGTTCCGTTGAATTTTAATGCGTTCCTTGAGAAAGCAAAGTTGAAAGATGATGGTAGCAATTACACGGACTGGGTCCGTAACTTGAGGATTATCCTCATTGCTGCATAGAAGAGTTACGTCCTGGAAGCACCGTTGGGTGCCAGGCCTGCTGCTGATGCAACTGACGACGTTAAGAACGTCTAGCAGAGCAAAGCTAATGACTACTCGATAGTTCAATGTGCCATGCTTTACAGCTTAGAACCGGGACTTCAACGACGTTTTGAACGTCATGGGGCATATGAGATGTTCCAGGAGTTGAAGTTAATATTCCAGCAGAATGCCCGGATTGAGAGATATGAAGTCTCCAATAAATTCTATAGCTGCAAGATGGAGGAGAATAGTTCTGTCAGTGAGCATATACTCAAGATGTCTGAGTATTGTAATCACTTGATTCAACTGGGAGTTAATCTTCCGGATGATAGCGTCATTGATAGAATTCTCCAATCACTTACACCAAGCTACAAGAGCTTCGTGATGAACTATAATATGCAAGGGGTGGATAAGACAATTCCCGAGCTCTTCGCAATGCTAAAGGCTGCGGAGGTAGAAATCAAGAAGGAGCATCAAGTGTTCATGGTCAACAAGACCACTAGTTTCAAGAAAAAGGGAAAAGGGAAGAAGAAGGGGAACTTCAAGAAGAACAGCAAGCAAGTTGCTGCTCAGGAGAAGAAACCCAAGTCTGGACCTAAGCCTGAAACTGAGTGCTTCTACTGCAAGCAGACTGGTCACTGGAAGCGGAACTGCCCCAAGTATTTGGCGGATAAGAAGGATGGCAAGGTGAACAAAGGTATATGTGATATACATGTTATTGATGTGTACCTTACTAGAGCTTGCAGTAGCACCTGGTTATTTGATACTGGTTCTGTTGCTAATATTTGCAACTCGAAACAGGGACTAGGATTAAGCGAACACTGGCAAAGGACGAGGTGACGATGCGCATGGGAAATGGTTCCAAAGTCGATGTGATCGCGGTCGGCACGCTACCTCTACATCTACCTTCGGGATTAGTATTAGACCTAAATAATTGTTATTTGGTGCCAGCATTGAGCATGAACATTATATCTGGATCTTGTTTGATGTGAGACGGTTATTCATTTAAATCAAAGAATAATGGTTGTTCTATTTATATGAGTAATATCTTTTATGGTCATGCACCCTCGAAGAGTGGTCTATTTTTGATGAATCTCGATAGTAGTGATACACATATTCATAATGTTGAAGCCAAACGATGCAGAGTTGATAATGATAGTGCAACTTATTTGTGGCACTACCGTTTAGGTCATATCGGTGTAAAGCGCATGAAGAAACTCCATACTGATGGACTTTTGGAACCACTTGATTATGAATCACTTGGTACTTGCGAACCGTGCCTCATGGGCAAGATGACTAAAACGCCGTTCTCCGGTACTATGGAGAGAGCAACAGATTTGTTGGAAATCATACATACAGATGTATGTGGTCCGATGAATGTTGAGGCTCGTGGCGGATATCGTTATTTTCTCACCTTCACAGATGATTTAAGCAGATATGGGTATATCTACTTAATGAAGCATAAGTCTGAAACATTTGAAAAGTTCAAAGAATTTCAGAGTGAAGTTGAAAATCATCGTAACAAGAAAATAAAGTTTCTACGATCTGATCGTGGAGGAGAATAGTTGAGTTACAAGTTTGGTCTACATTTGAAACAATGCGGAATAGTTTCGCAGCTCACGCCACCTGGAACACCACAACGTAATGGTGTGTCCGAATGTCGTAATCGTACTTTACTTGATATGGTGCGATCTATGATGTCTCTTACAGATTTACCGCTATCATTTTGGGGTTATGCTTTAGAGACGGCCGCATTCACGTTAAATAGGGCACCATCAAAATCCGTTGAGACGACGCCTTATGAACTATGGTTTGGCAAGAAACCAAAGTTGTCGTTTCTTAAAGTTTGGGGCTGTGATGCTTATGTGAAAAAGCTTCAACCTGATAAGCTCGAACCCAAATCGGAGAAATGTGTCTTCATAGGATACCCAAAGGAGACTGTTGGGTACACCTTCTATCACAGATCCGAAGGCAAGACATTCGTTGCTAAAAATGGATCCTTTCTAGAGAAGGAGTTTCTCTCGAAAGAAGTGAGTGGGTGGAAAGTAGAACTTGATGAGGTAACTGTACCTGCTCCCTTATTGGAAAGTAGTACATCACAGAAACCGGTTTCTGTGACACCTAAACCAATTAGTGAGGAAGTTAATGATGATGATCATAGAACTTCAGATCAAGTTGCTACTGAACCTCGTAGATCAAACAGAGTAAGATCCGCACCAAAGTGGTACGGTAATCCTGTTCTGGAAGTCATGCTACTAGATCATGATGAACCTACGAACTATGAAGAAGCGATGGTGAGCCCAGATTCCGCAAAATGGCTTGAATCCATGAAATCTGAGATGGGATCCATGTATGAGAACAAAGTGTGGACTTTGGTTGACTTGCCCGATGATCGGCAACCAATTGAGAATAAATGGATCTTCAAGACGAAGACTGACGCTGACGGTAATGTTACTGTCTACAAAGCTCGACTTGTTGCAAAAGGTTTTCGACAAGTTCAAGGGATTGACTACGATGAGACCTTCTCACCCGTAGCGGTGCTTAAGTCTGTCTGAATCATGTTAGCAATTACCGCATTTTATGATTATGAAATTTGGCAAATGGATGTCAAAATTGCATTCCTGAATGGATTTTTGGAAGAAGAGTTGTATATGATGCAACCAGAAGGTTTTTTCGATCCAAAGGGAGCTAACAAAGTGTGCAAGCTCCAGCAATCCATTTATGGACTGGTGCAAGCCTCTCGGAGTTGGAATAAATGCTTTGATAGTGTGATCAAAGCATTTGGTTTTATACAGACTTTTGGAGAAGTCTGTATTTACAAGAAAGTGAGTGGGAGCTTTGTAGCATTTCTGATATTATATGTGGATGACATATTACTAATTGGAAATGATATAGAATTTCTGGATAGCATAAAGGGATACTTGAATAAGAGTTTTTCAATGAAAGACCTCGGTGAAGCTGCTTACATATTAGGCATTAAGATCTATAGAGATAGATCAAGACGCTTAATTGGACTTTCACAAAGCACATATCTTGACAAAGTTTTGAAGAAGTTCAAAATGGATCAAGCAAAGAAAGGGTTCTTGCCTGTGTTACAAGGTGTGAAGTTGAGTAAGACTCAATGCCCGACCACTGCAAAAGATAGAGAGAAAATGAAAGATGTTCCCTATGCTTCAGCCATAGGCTCTATCATGTATGCAATGCTGTGTACCAGACCTGATGTGTGCCTTGCTATAAGTCTAGCAGGGAGGTACCAAAGTAATCCAGGAGTGGATCACTGGACAGCGGTCAAGAACATTCTGAAATACCTGAAAAGGACTAAGGATATGTTTCTCGTTTATGGAGGTGAAAAAGAGCTCATCATAAATGGTTACATTGATGCAAGCTTTGACACTGATCCGGACGATTCTAAATCGCAAACCGGATACGTGTTTAGATTAAATGGTGGAGCTGTCAGTTGGTGCAGTTCTAAACAAAGCGTCGTGGCGGGATCTACGTGTGAAGCGGAATACATAGCTGCTTCGGAAGCAGCAAATGAAGGAGTCTGGATGAAGGAGTTCATATCCGATCTAGGTGTCATACCTAGTGCATCGGGTCCAATGAAAATCTTTTGTGACAATACTGGTGCAATTGCCTTGGCAAAGGAATCCAGATTTCACAAGAGAACCAAGCACATCAAGAGACGCTTCAATTCCATCCGGGATCTAGTCCAGGTGGGAGACATAGAGATTTGCAAGATACATACGGATCTGAATGTAGCAGACCCGTTGACTAAGCCTCTTCCACGAGCAAAACATGATCAACACCAAGGCTCCATGGGTGTTAGAATCATTACTGTGTAATCTAGATTATTGACTCTAGTGCAAGTGGGAGACTGAAGGAAATATGCCCTAGAGGCAATAATAAAGTTATTATTTATTTCCTTATATCATGATAAATGTTTATTATTCATGCTAGAATTGTATTAACCGGAAACATAATACATGTGTGAATACATAGACAAACAGAGTGTCACTAGTATGCCTCTACTTGACTAGCTCGTTAATCAAAGATGGTTATGTTTCCTAACCATGGACAAAGAGTTGTTATTTGATTAATGGGATCACATCATTAGGTGAATGATCTGATTGACATGACCCATTCCATTAGCTTAGCACCCGATCGTTTAGTATGTTGCTATTGCTTTCTTCATGACTTATACATGTTCCTATGACTATGAGATTATGCAACTCCCGTTTGCCGGAGGAACACTTTGTGTGCTACCAAACGTCACAACATAACTGGGTGATTATAAAGGTGCTCTACAGGTGTCTCCAAAGGTACATGTTGGGTTGGCGTATTTCGAGATTAGGATTTGTCACTCCGATTGTCGGAGAGGTATCTCTGGGCCCTCTCGGTAATGCACATCACATAAGCCTTGCAAGCATTGCAACTAATGAGTTAGTTGTGAGATGATGTATTACGGAACGAGTAAAGAGACTTGCCGGTAACGAGATTGAACTAGGTATTGAGATACCGACGATCGAATCTCGGGCAAGTAACATACCGATGACAAAGGGAACAACGTATGTTGTTATGCGGTCTGACCGATAAAGATCTTCGTAGAATATGTAGGAACCAATATGAGCATCCAGGTTCCGCTATTGGTTATTGACCGGAGACGTGTCTCGGTCATGTCTACATTGTTCTCGAACCGTAGGGTCCGCACGCTTAATGTTACGATGACAGTTTCATTATGAGTTTATGTATTTTGATGTACCGAAGGTTGTTCGGAGTCCTAGATGTGATCATGGACATGACGAGGAGTCTCGAAATGGTCGAGACATAAAGATCGATATATTGGAAGCCTATATTTGGATATCGGAATTGTTCCGGGTGAAATCGGGATTTTATCGGAGTACCGGGGGGTTACCAGAACCCCCCCGGGGGTTATTGGGCCTACATGGGCCCTAAGGGAGAAGAGGAAAGGAGGCAAGAGGTGGCCGCGCGCCCCTCCCCTTCCTAGTCCGAATAGGACAAGGAGAGGGGGGCGGCGCCCCCCCTTTCCTTTCCCTCTTCCTCCTCTTTCCCACTTCTCCTTCTCCAACTAGGAAAGAAGGGAGTCCTACTCCCGGTGGGAGTAGGACTCCCCCTTGGTGCGCCCTCCTTGGCCGGCCGCCCCCTCCCCTTGGCTCCTTTATATACGGGGGTAGGGGGGCACCCTAGGACACACAAGTTGATCTTCGTGATCGTTCCTTAGCCGTGTGCGGTGCCCCCCCTCCACCATATTCCACCTCGGTCATATTGTAGCGGTGCTTAGGCGAAGCCCTGCGAAGGTTGAACATCAAGATCGTCACCACGCCGTCGTGCTGACAGAACTCCTCCCCGAAGCTTTGCTGGATCGGAGCCCGGGGAGCGTCATCAAGCTGAACGTGTGCCAAGAACTCGGAGGTGCCAGAGTAACGGTGCTTGGATTGGTTGGACCGAGAAGACGTACGACTACTTCCTCTACGTTGCGTCAACGCTTCCGCTTCGGTCTACGAGGGTACATAGACAACACTCTCCCCTCTCGTTGCTATGCATCACCATGATCTTGCGTGTGCGTAGGAATTTTTTTTGAAATTACTACGTTCCCCAACATTGTTAACAGGAATTGTCTGTGTTGTTATCGGTCTTCCGACACATTTCCGATTACAGACCTATTTGTCGCGTATCACACACATCTTGTTAAGTTGAACCGTTTCGGTTCTCTTCCCTAATCAAAAACAGTTAATTCGAGTGAATCGTATGCCGTATATCACACACACCTTGATTTGGCTGACCGTTTATGTTGCTTTCCTTAATAGCAAACAGTTCATCGGAGCAAACTGTATGTTGTATTTCGCACACACATTGATATGGCTGCCCATTTCTGTTGTTCTATCTAATCGCAAACAATTCGTATGGATCAACTGTATGCCCAGCATCGCACACGCGACTAAAATCTGAACCGTGTTTGATGTATCCGCCATCGTAAACATTTTGCATATTTTTTTTGACGGTTTTTTTACATCACCGTTTGTGATTAATGCATCACACACAGTTTCGTCAAAGGGTCTCTGATTGTGATGTCGCATTAGTAGCATCCTGCAGTAGTGACAGTAGCAATGCAAAACCAAGTATAGCAAGAAAGAAAAAAAGATGGAAATGTGTGAAGATTTTGTTTTAACTTGAGTAACAAAGATTAACCTCCAGTGAGCCAGAGGGGGAGGGGCTTTGTGCTTGGGCTAATAAGTTGTGATCCAAATTCATATAAAGTATAAAGACTAACTTCTGATGGAGCGAATCCATATTGGCTCGGCCTGTGCTAGGGACACCGAGGGGTTGAGGGGGAGCGATCAGTTGTAAATTCCTGGCATTTGCCACCTATGCCGATATAGTGAAGTTTCACTGGCTGGCGCCCATGGTTTTTCCCCCTTCGTGTTGGAGGGGGTTTCCACGTTAAATTATGTGTCCTCTATGTTTGATTCGATCTTGTTTGTGTTTATTTCCTGTCGTATAACATGGGCATTGCCTGAGCCTTGAAGAACCAGTAGAAGAGCACTCTGCCATGTTGATCGTTGTGGAGACATAACCCAATAAATAGGGAATTGCCTGATTCCCCAACAACTGTTAGGGGAGGCATGCCACCCTATCAGCCTCCTGCTCGTTGATGCTGCTACCGATGATGGACCTAGCGACCTGTGAGAAGGCAGTGGTGAAGAGGAAGAAGATAGTATAAACCTAGTAAAAGGAAAAATAAAAAGAAAGTGAACGAACAAGAAGATCAGAGTAGGGACTATGTGTGACATATCAATGCATTCAAGAGAATTGAGAGGGAGCCGGGTTTTTGTTGTTGGGATTTAGAGCATCTCTCGCTCTTTTTCTAGAACTTAAATTTCCGTACTATCATCTAAAGATAAATTCTTGAAGTTTGAGGGTTTAAATTTTCTTTCATAAAACCCTAGCATCTTGGGTTGCTCTGAGGCAACTCTAGAGGCCACCCAACCGCCACAAGTAAAACACCTTTACTGTTGCCCTTACCGCCGCCGCTCTTGAAGGCGGCAGTAGGGCACTCCTCACCTTCGTTCTCTCCCCTCACCACACCTTCCACTCCACCCTCACTCCTGCCCTTATAGCGAGATGTAGGGAAGCCGCGCTTCAAGCCGAGCACTAGATGGGACAACCTAGGCACGTGGGAGGCTATAGCCTCGTTTTTTTGTTTTCTTTCATGTTTCCTTTTTGTTTTTATTTCTTTTTTACTTTCGCTGATGCTTCCAAATATTTTAAATAAATATATTAAAAAACACTTAAAAACATTAAAAAAACGTTAAGCAAGCATTAAAAATAGTAAAATATGTACATACAAAATGTTAAACTTGTATTTAAAAAATGTTAATCCGAGCATTTGAAAAATGGTTATGAAAGTGCGTTGTATCGACTAGAAGGGGGTGAATAGGCGATTTTTATGAAAGTCTTCAAAACGTGGAAGTTATGAAGACAAACAGTAGAGATATGTCTGTCACTATGTAGCGGAAGTTAGATTACACTAGGCAAGCCATGATCAAGTATTCAACAGAGTGAAAGCACAATGACACGTAGCTGCAGTGTAATAAGGATCAGGTAGGAAGAGGTTATGAAGCCAAACAAATCATACAGTTACGTTGTGAAGACAAAAGATATAGCAAGCATGCAATGACTTCACAATGAGTACCAGTAAGTAAAAGGAAGTGAAAATGAAACCAGTGACTCGTTGAAGACAATGATGTGTTGGACCAGTTCCAGTTGCTGTGACAACTGTACGTCTGGTTGGAGCGGCTAGGTATTTAAACCTTAGGACACATAGTCCCGGGCACCCAGTCCTGAACACGCAGCTCAGGACACCAAGTCCTCACCGTATTCTCCATGAGCTAAGGTCACTTAGTCCTCGCCCAACCACTCTGGTAAGTCTTCAAGGTAGACTCCCAAACCTTCACAGACTTCGTTCACTGGCAATCCACCATGTCTCTTGGATGCTCTGAACGCGACGCCTAACCGTCTGGGGATGCACAGTCCTCAAGTGTAATAAGTCTTCAGATCACACAAACAAGAAGACTTAAGTGATGCCCAATGTTCTCTGGCTCTGGGTGGTTAGGGCTTTTCTCCTTGCTAGGAATTTTCTCTCAAAGGCTTCGAGGTGGGTTGCTCTCAAACGACAAAAGCCGTGCACTGAAATCTGAGCAGCCAACAGTTTATGGTTGTAGGGGTTGGGCTATTTATAGCCACTTGGCAACCCGACCTGATTTGTCCGAAATGACCCTGGGTCACTAAGGAACTGACACGTGTCTCAACGGTCACATTTCAAACTCTCATGGCAACTTTACTTGGGCTACAAGCAAAGCTGACTTGTCCGACTCTGGACAAGATTCACTCTCATTGTCTTCACTCGAAGACATAGGTTTTTGGTTTAGGCATCACTTCAGTCATTCTGACTGGTTCTCCTGGACCCCACTTAACAGTAAAGTGGTTCCTATGACTCAACATAAAAAGAAAAAGAACTACGAAAGATCTAAGTCTTCGAGCTCCATAGGCTTCATAACGTGTCTTCTCTTGTAATAGTATTCAATGTGAATATCTTCATATACCACCTTTGGCTTCAATGTCTTCATACATTTTTAGGGGTCATCTCTGGTAGTGAAACCGAATCAATGAGGGACTTCTACTTGTGTTATCCTGCAGTTCTCACAAACACATTACACTACAGGAATCTGGTACTTTGCCATCAGCCATGGCGGACGGCAAAGGCTAGGATGGCGGACGGCAAAGGCCTTTGTCGTCCGCCGCGGACGGCAAACAGCGACGGCAAAGACAGGGTCGGCAAAGGCCTTCTTTGCCGTCTGTTTTTTGCAGCGGACGGCAAAGAGGCCTTTGCCGTCAGTGGCGGACGGCAAAGGGAACGACTCTT
This sequence comes from Triticum aestivum, assembly GCF_018294505.1. Classification (NCBI taxonomy): domain Eukaryota; kingdom Viridiplantae; phylum Streptophyta; class Magnoliopsida; order Poales; family Poaceae; genus Triticum; species Triticum aestivum. The sequence goes on along the minus strand of NC_057794.1, from coordinate 105,541,782 downwards.
TACCATCTGCTGGCAGACGGCAAAGGGCACGGCTCTTTGCCATCTGCTGGCAGACGGCAAAGGCTGCAGGCTCTTTGCCATCCGTTGGCAGATGGCAAAGAGACCAAATAGGCATTAATTCTGTTTCTTCTTATATCAATTCATTTTCATAGAAAATCAAACACAATCAAACACAGACTATATGTATGACCAATATAGCATATCCAACACATATTACCAATACTCATGAACACATATATATCCAACACATATCCATGAACACATATCCAACACATGTTACCAATATATAGTCATGAACACATATATATCCAACACATATCCAACAAATATTACAAGGAATGATCTAAAACTAAATATCTATTTTCCTAAAAACTATCTTATTACTAAGATCTTCTCTGGATCTTCTTCTTTTCTTCCAACCTGCATAACAAAAACACTAAGAAAGAGAGAATGGGTTAGGAGTAGAAATGTAGCATTTCACTTGGTGAAATGCAATGCTGTAGGAGCCAGTACTTGAGATCAAGATAATCTTAGTTAAGATCTTGATTTTCAAAGTGATCTTAATTAGAAAGCAAAATAGAGTAAACCAATACCAAAGAGCCAAAGAAGAGAACCAGCCAAGGACCCAATCAAGAAGCCACCACAATTAGCAGTAAGTTAAATGCGAACACAAAGAACACTATCAGTACTAGCTCCAGGAATTAAGCCAACTAAAAACTAGTGATTAAAGCCAAAGATTAGACTTCATCACCACAATCAGTTTTGTCTAGTGACAATAGGTACATGTCACTGTGCAACGCCAAAAACAAAGCTCCAGGAGGAGATATACATCACAACTAGCCAACCAGACCAAGTCCCAACACATCCAACCACCAGCAGCTTAGAAGAGATAACTATTAAGGAGAGCTACAGAAGACCTCAAGGTATACTTGAGGGATTATGTGCTCAGACAGCCTGGAAGTGCCAGGGCTAGTTCATCACAGCACAGGGATAGTCACATGTAAATTAAGCCTAAGAGAGGGGGGCTTAGACCAGCATCACTGCCCAAATCAGATGTAGTATCTGTCTTATTAGTAGAAAACTAGGAAAGTAACAGCCAAAACCAAGTATAGTATCTGTTCATAGGCTATTAGAAAGAGACAAATAGGAATAGCCAAACCAAGTGGTATCTGTTCATATCAGTATTAGAAGTAAAATAACTAAGAACAAGTGAGTATCCGTTCATGAGTAAAGTAACTGACCAAAGTAACAACTCCAGGATCAACTACACAGAACAGAGCAGTACAGGAGTATATATACTTCACAAATACACATAGATGGTAACTGAACAAAACCCTGACACAGCAAGAATCCATCACAGAGAGCTCCAATACAAGTTGATGCTCATCTACAGCAGCTAACCACAGCTAATAGAGCCTCACATCCAACAAGATCAAGAGCTATGCATTAGAGAGATCAGGAGGGGAGCAAGGAGAAGCTCACCAAAAGGAGTTGTAGCCGAAGCAGGATGCAGCCACACCATCACTATGGTGTGACCAACATCACAACCAACACCACCACAACAAGCCGGAGCTTGCCAGAGAGCACCACAACGGCGACGCCAGTGAGAGCACGGGCACGAAGGCGCCAACCAGGGGCACCGCAGCACGGAGGCGCCACCCGGGGGCACCACCGCGCCACGGCACATCCAACACGGCCAGAGGATCCTCACGGCGACCGACCTAAATACGGTCCGTCCACTTTGGTTGCACATGCCAAATCAGCGATGAATGAGCTACTTTTCCCGCATAGCAAGCAAACACTCCATTCAATAGAAGAAAGGCCAGTTTTACAGAAGCAAAGATTAAAGGTAGAGTGTTCAGAAGCAATGAATGATCGATTTATGGCACAATTATAGAAGTGAACAACTGAGTCCTCCTCAACCATTATTGCATATGCAGCAAAAACAAGATTGATAATTTTTCTTGTTTGGTTTAGAACTTGAGTGGACGGGTGCAAGGCAGGAAAAGAAGAAATCCAAGAGGGGAGGAGAGGAGAAGGGGCGGACCTAGATGGCGTTGGGGCAGTGGTGGAGTTGCGTCCTCCACGGCGTCCTTCCCGTCCATGGCGTCCTTCCCGTCCATGGCTTCCCGGCGTGATGGATATGTGAGGGAGAGGAGACGCGACGCGACCCGGTGAGAAAGAGAGGGATGGATGTGACGAGGAGGAGTGAAGAGACTCACCTGAGTCACCGGAGCAACACCGGAGCCACGCCGGCGATGTGGTGGCCGAAACCCTAGCCGCAGGGGAGGGTCACGCGTGGTCGCTGGAGGACGCGCGAGTCAGATCTGGTCAGAGGGGATGGAGGAGCGGGGCGAGGGGGTCACATGGGTGTGCTGGGCGGCGTCGAATCCCGTCGGAGCTCGCCGAAATCGGCCGCCGTAGGTGCTCGCGCGAGGGAGAGGGAGAGACGAGCGGGGGAGAGAGAGAGGGGAGAGAGAGAGAGGAGGTGGGGGCCGTGCGGAGAGAGGGGAGACAGAGAGAGGAGGTGGGGGTCAACGATTTTCTTTGTACCCGCAAAAAAAGAGATAGCCCCACCTCTTTGCCGTCCGCTAGCACATGGTAAAGATTCTTTGCCATCTGCTGGCAGACGGCAAATAATTGGCTGATGGCAACTGGCATCTTTGTCGTCTGTCAGTTCTTTGCCGTCTATTTTTTGCAAGCAGACGACAAAGTGCCTCTTTGCCGTCCGTCAGCTAACGGCAAAGAACTGGCAGACGGCAAATAAGTTGATTCCAGTAGTGTTAGTCCCTCAACTAAGTTTGTCGTCAATACTCCAAAACCAACTAGGGGTGGCACTAGATGCACTTACAATCTCCCCCTTTTTGGTGATTGATGACAAACTAGTTGAAGTTTTCAACGGGGAATATAGTCTGTGAAATTATAAAGGATAAGGAATTGTCTTCATAAGTTGCAAGGGCTCCCCCTGAAGATGTGCATATAAGTTAATTTGCTTTTGGAATGCAAATGCACATGGCAGGTTGTACTTGTGGAGATCCACTTCAGCTTATGATGAAAATCCACTATGCATGTGAAAGTATATGAAGATAATGACATGCATAATGGAAAATGGACGTCTGCAGAATGAGATAAGTGCGGAATTTATCTTTGCAAAACAGTGTGGCAAACAAGTAGCGGACGACCATCGAGTTTTAGTGTTACAACTCAAAGAACCAAATGAAGCAAAAACGAGAGTTGTAAGCACGAAGCAAAATATAGCAAAACATAAAGCACCCGCCCATATGGACCCGCTTGAAGACTATCAACCCATATGCTTCTCCCCCTTTTGTCAGCAAGGACCAAAAAGGTTTGAAGACATAGATTGTCTATTCGTTCCCAGAAGCAGCAGGGTCGTTGGAGGTGTTTGGCGGTGCAGAAGAGCTTGGAGGTGCTGAAGAAGGTGGCGGTGATGTAGCATCGTCTTCTTCATCAATGATTCTGGCAGTGACTGTGGCAGCAGATGAAGAAAACTCAGAGTCTTCAAGTGATGGTGTGTTTCGCATCACAGCCCTTCTAGGAGGTGTGGTGTCAAACTTGAAGCGCTCAGTGAAGCCATCCTCTTCAAGTTCAGCTTCAGTACACATCATTGATAGCCCTTTCCATGTACGACGACAGGTTTCATGAGTGACGAAAGCATTCTTGGTGGCAAGATTTCGAAGACGATTAACATCCACCAAGAGGCTTTTCATCTGACGCTTTAGCCAGTCATGATGCCTATCTTGTTTTTGATGAAGGGCCACAAGAAGCTCTCGGTTATTGAGAACATGAGCGCGCTTCTTGGGTCTTGAAGCAGTTGCACTATCAGTGGCTTCAGTTGAAGCAGGGTGCGGCGCACGTGTAGTGCCAGCCAAAGGATACACCCTGGAGATGGCTTCAACACCTTCATCGTTCTGAGTGAAGCTCTGGTGTTCTGCATTCTGAAGACTCAAAGGTTGCTTGGCAGGCTCAGGATATATAGCTTCAGCAGAGGTATCCACATCTGGCAAGAAGATCCGATGATTGCGGGCTGAGGGCTGATATGAGATCGCAGAGTGAAGCTTGATCAGTCTCATTACCCAAGGAGCATAGTACTTTAAACCAAACAGATCTGAGCCTGATGCAGCTAGTTGGCGTATGAAGAAATAATGTGCGTTAAAGCATTTGCCATGAAGGATACAGAATATCAGAGTCTTCATTGCACCCTCGATCTTGGCATTTGGAGAGTGCCCTTTGATAGGCCAGAGAGTCCGCCGGATAATGTGATAGATGGTTCTGGGCAGGTACTCAAAGTCTTCAATGAAAAACTCTGTTGGATAAGGAGCATCGTGGGGCAATGGCTTCATCATGGAGAGCATCTGACTCATATTCGGTTCAGGCCTCTGGAATATGCTCTCAAGAGCTTCAGTGTGTAGTGGACAGCCTTCCTCGAAGAGTTCGCCAGGAGTGGGCAGGCCGGTGAGCTCAATGATATCGAATGCATTGGCTTCATGATGGACATTGCCGGTCATCCACTCCAGGGCCCAAGTCTTCGGATCTTTGTTGTATCCTTTGATGTGTAGGGTGGCATAGAATTGCAACAGAAGCTCTTCATTCCAGTGCTCTTCATCAGTTATAAACTGCAGCAGACCCACTTGCTTGAAGCAATCCAGCGCTTCCTCTAAGCAGGGCAGACCAGCAATGGCTTCAACATCAAGGCGCTTGTGCGGGAAGATGCGACCTTGGTTGTATAGGATGCATGAATAGTAGCTGCGCTGAGGATAGCTCCAGAACCTATCTGATGAAATCCTTTCCCTTGAATAGGGGTTCTTGGAGCTGTTGAAGAACGTATTGTCTGCCTTGAAGCTATTGATGTCAAAGGAGCCAGGTGCTGATGCAGGACCTGGGAACCTTGGCAGCCTTGGGACTGGCTTCTGGACATGAGGCCTGTGTTCAACATGGTCATCAAATTGAGGACCAGCAGCAGACTCAGGAACAGAAGTGTCTGGATCAGTAGCTTCGCTGTCTGCTGAAGCTTTTGGTGGGGATGGCTCCACATTGGCTTCAGTGTTGGTTGTGGCAGCCTCAATATTTTCAGCCTCCGCTTGACTAGCTGGAGGGTCAGTCACAAGCACGTTCTCCTGGAGAACTGCTTCTTGGTGGAGCATTGGATTGGGCTCTTGTGGTGCTTCTTCTGCGGCTGATGCAGCCAGAATGTCTTCAGCATAGACTTGAGGCCTTGGACCTTTGCGAAGCCTGCGGAATGCAGACGACGCCTGTGGGGTTGGAGTGGGCTGGGCCTCATTGTCTTCTTCCTCTTGAGGGCGATCCGCCCATGATGCATCTTGTGCAATTGGCGTCAGAGGACGACCAATGCTGATGAGTTCGCTTTGTTCATACTGAGGAAGGGCTGCATCATCTTGTACATTATCCTGATGACCAATGTCTTCAGCAGCAATGGGGTCGGCTGCTGGTATGTCTTCAGCTTCAGGAGCCTCTGTGGAAGCAGGCTCATGAACTGTCAGTTGTCGTTCTGCGTTGGGGTGAACCATAGAGATAGGTTCAACTATCAAGGGCTCTGTGGGAGCAGCCCGAGATTTCTTGATCTTTCGCTTCTTCTTGCTGGGGGCAGTAGGAGAGGCTTCAGAGCTTTTTCCTCTTCCTGGCTTCAGCCTATGCAGTTCTTGTCTTCTTGAGCTCTGAAGCTGTTGACCGGCTCTTTGACTTCGAGCCAGTCGTTGCAGTTGGGAAGACAATTGGAACTGCTTCTTGCCTAGGTGCCTCTGGTTCAGCCATAGCAGGCTTCTTCTTCTTCTTCGCGGCCATCTTGGGGTCGATGCCTGGACGCCCAAGTGCCTTGCGCTTCTCAGCCTCATTGTAGGCTTGTACACATCTTTCAGCCAGAGACTTCATCCGCTCACGTGAGCCCTGAGCTTCTGCACGCTTCTTCAGAAAATTTTCCTTGAGCTCATGCAACATGGTCTTGAAGCTCTTCACTTCTTGCACGTTGAGCTTGGCCATATTCTTCTTGAACTGAGCCTTTTCATGATCAATTTTCTGCTTCAGTTCAACAATGCGCTGGGCAATGGCAAGTTCTGAAGCAATTGCGCCTTGGAAGGCGACGCTGAGGCCAACAGGCAGCTGCAGATCTTCGAAGCTGATGTTTGGTGTGGCAAACCATTCGTCGATGAAGTTGTGGATGATGGCGACATCAAAGAGAGGCAAATTGTTGAAGATTTCAGCTTCTTCTTTGCTCTTGATGAGCTGCTCTAGAGCGTCATCTCCAAGATCTTAATCACTTGACAGATCAATGGCTTCGCTGCGCAGAATGGTAGCAGCTGTGAGCTCTTTGCCAGTGTGTGGCTGAGGCACCTTGGCCTTCTGGGGCTTGGAGACGCGGGATACGTCTTCAGACTGCACACTGGCTTCAGGAGGTGCAGTTGCCAATGGCTTCACCCTTGAGATTTTTGATGAAGGGGCCGGCTTTGAAGCTTTTGGCTTCTTCGACTGCTTTGGCTTCGGTACAGCAGGAGCTTCATCAGACTCAGAGTCAGCTGGGGGGTCATTCACGGCAGTCCCTTGGACTAAGATGTGGGTGATGAGGCCCTCAAGGTTGGCATATGGACCGATGATATTGGGTTCTGCCTCGCATGTGCCATCTGCCCTTGGTGCTGAGGGACCAGGGTTGAAGTCTAACCCAAATTTCTTCTTGTTGAGCTTCACTGATTGTTGGGCAAACTGGAAATTGCGCTTGAACAGATTGTTGTCACGACACCAGAGTAGTGACGACGGATGTGCATCATCAGGCTGTGGCCCGCGAACCATGCATGGATAGAAGCTTTGGGCAATAGCTTCGTCTCTGGTCCCGGGTACAAGGTTCTTGTATAAGATGTCTCCCCATGGACTTTTTATGGCACTTTTCTCAGCATACTCTTGGGTTGTGAAGCGGTATTTGAACCATTGTTCAGCCCAATAGCGTCGAATCCATTGGATTCGGGACTTGCGCTGCCCATATTTCTCTTCAGGATCTGTTTTATACATTTCTGCCAGGTCTTCAGGCAGATCTTTGGAAGTTCCTCCACGTCTCTGTCTGCCCCCCTTTCCTTGCTGCTGCTTCTGAAGCCATAAACTTTAACTTGAAAGGCTTCAAAACTTTCAAAGGCTTCAAAGGCTTTCTTTTGCTGGACCAACAGGAACTGGCTTCAGGAGAATTTATGTGATGCTGTAGGAATTCTGCAAATGAATGCAGACTATGAGAACCGAAGGATTCTCCCACGGACATGTACCTGTGACAGCATTAAGGTACGAGGGAAGGGGAAGAGGTCATATGCATTCTCAGAAGGTTTTGAAGATTAATCAGTTTAGAAGACATTGACCTCATCGTGCGAAGACATTCACTCATAGATAAGAAGTTGGTTCCAGATTTGTACGAACCCACAGATCAGTACAAGTGAGGAATCTAACTACTTCATGAAGCACAAGTGAATATACTAGGCATGTTATGAGATGCAGATAGAGAGATCCAACTTGTGTGAAGAGAAACTTCTTATGGTAGAAAGTGACAGAACCATGAGATCAACCGGGGCTGTAAAAAGAAGTTTTATTTACCACACTTGGAACTGCTAGACGGAGTGGGAGATGATGCCGAGCAGTTCAATCCTCCGTGCCCTAACTTGGCGACGGAAGACACCTACGGCGACGGCGGAGAGGACGATGTCCGCGGTCGGCGTGAAGACGGCGTCGGAGAGGTTGCGGCAGCGAAGCGCTTCGTCGCCGACGTCGTCGAGAGCTAGCGGTGGCGCTAGGGTTCGTGCGAGGGTGGAAGAAGAAGATAATGACCGCGGTAAGTGTGAATTTATAGGCTCAGGGGCGGCACTGTGCTATTACACAGGTGCCCCTGGCGATTCGCATCTGAGGAACGCGTGGCCAGTTTGCGGAAGTTTGGGGTTTGTTCCACGTCCCACGCACGCCTGGATTGTCGGGCGGTCGTTCCTGCTTCTCCGGATTTTATGTGGAGGAATGAGCATTGAAAACGGACTTTATGGTTGTCTCTATATCTTCTGCTGACAAGGACGCATTGAAGACATTCGACAGTTTTAATAGAATGCACATGACTTGGAGAGATAGAGTTTGAGATAGAAAGCATAGAGAAGTTGGGGTCCGATCACATTCACTTAGTTCAAAAGATTCAACACGAAGATATAGCTATAAGTGAATGCTGTAGAGGACAGAACACTAGCATATATATATATATATATATATATATATATATATATATATAATCAACATAGTGAAGATAATCACGAAAATATGTTGAGTTTGAAGCCAAACCAAATGTGAAGACATTGCAAGGTAACGCCATGAGTGAAACACTTCAAAATAGAACGTTTGGTGGTGGTGTTACCCACCGTATAGGAAGTATTAGACCCAGACACGGTGCACAATTATCGTGGCGCTCCGAAGTCAAATTCCATATTAATGTATTCACACTTAGATGTATGTCTTCATGGATTGAAGACATACTTTACTTTGTGCGTTGCACATCTAAGTCATCATATGAATAAGTGTTAGGATGTGTGCCTGATCACAGGACATTTGAGGATTCCAGGATATTTAGCTCACACCGTAACTTGCAAAACCTCTTCTCATCCAAGGGCTTGGTAAAGATATCTGCCAATTGCTCTTCAGTGTTGACGTGTATGATATCAATGTCTTCCTTCACAACATGATCTCTGAGAAAGTGATGACGAATTTCAATGTGCTTTGTCTTCGAGTGCTGAACTGGGTTGTTGGCAATCTTGATGGCGCTTTCGTTGTCGCAGTAAAGTGGCACTTGATTCAGATGAATGCCATAGTCCTTGAGTGTTTGCTTCATCCACAGAAGCTGAGCGCAGCAAGATCCAGCAGCAATGTATTCAGATTCAGCAGTGGAGAGAGATACACAGTTCTGCTTCTTTGAAGACCAACATACAAGTGATCGTCCCAGAAAGTGACATGTGCCTGATGTAGACTTGCGATCAACTTTGTCACCAGCATAATCAGCATCCGAGAATCCAACCAAATCAAACTCTGAGCCCTTTGGATACCATAATCCTAGAGTTGGGGTGTGAGCCAAATATCGAAGAATTCGCTTCACAGCTAAGTGATGCGACTCCTTTGGTGCCGCTTGAAATCGAGCACACATGCAAACACTAAGCATAATATCTGGCCTAGATGCACATAGATAAAGTAAAGAACCAATCATGGAGCGGTATACCTTTTGATCGAACTCTTTACCATTGTCGTCAGGACCTAGATGATGTTTGGCTGGCATTGGTGTTGTGAAGCCTTTGCAGTCTTGCATACCGAACTTCTTCAGGCAATCTTTGAGATACTTCTCTTGAGATATGAAGATACCATTGCGTTGTTGTCGTATTTGAAGACCAAGGAAGAACTTCAGTTCCCCCATCATGGACATCTGATATTGCTCCTGCATCATATATCCAAACTCTTCACTGTACTTCTGATTGGTGCAGCCGAAGATAATGTCATCCACATATATTTGGCACACAAACAGTTCACCATCATATGTCTTCGTGAAAAGAGTGGGATCCAGGGAACCAGGTATGAAGCCTTTGCTCTTCAGGAAGTATTTGAGTGTGTCATACCAGGCCCTAGGGGCTTGTTTGAGGCCATACAGTGCCTTGTTGAGCTTGTATACCATGTCAGGATGTTTTGGATTTTCAAAGCCAGGCGGTTGTGCAACATACACTTCTTCTTCAATCTTGCCATTGAGAAAGGCACTTTTCACATCCATTTGATATAGAAGTATGTTATGATGATTTGCATAGGCCAGCAGTATGCGTATGGCTTCAAGCCTAGCCACAGGAGCAAATGTTTCATCAAAGTCAATGCCCTCCACTTGAGTATATCCTTGAGCAATGAGACGAGCTTTGTTTCTGACAACTTGACCATGCTCATCTTGCTTGTTGTGGTATATCCATTTGGTGCCTATTATGTTGTGCTTCCGTGGATCAGGACGCTTGACCAGTTCCCATACATTATTCAGCTTAAACTGTTGAAGCTCTTCTTGCATAGCTTGAATCCATTCAGGTTCCATGAAGGCTTCTTCAACTTTCTTGGGTTCTGATATTGATACGAATGCGAAGTGCCCACAGAAATTTGCTAGCTGAGTTGCCCTTGAACGAGTGAGTGGACCAGGTGCATTGATGCTGTCAATTATTCTGTCAATCTGCACTTCATTGGCAACACGAGGATGTATAGGGCGAAGACTTTGCTCTTGCTGATCTGGGTTGTTGTTGGGAGGAATGTCTTCAGGCTGAGCATTGTCTTCATGTTGATCAGGTGCTGAGATGATAAGTTCTTCTTCAGGATGAGCTTCAGAAGGTATAATCTCTCCAGTTCCCATAAGCTTGATTGATTCACCAGCTGGAACTTCATCTAGCACATTTGGCAGTTGCTCTCTTTGTGAACCATTTGTCTCATCGAACCGCACATCCACTGTTTCAACCACTTTGTAATGAAAGAGATTGAAGACTCTGTAGGAGTGCGAATCCTTTCCATATCCAAGCATAAAGCCCTCATGTGCTTTTGGTGCAAACTTTGAGGTGTGGTGTGGGTCCTTAATCCAGCACCTTGCGCCAAATACTCTGAAGTAACTGACATTTGGCTTCTTGCCAGTTAGGAGTTCATAAGATGTCTTGTTCAGAAGTTTGTGAAGATAAACACCATTGATTGTATGGCATGCAGTGTCAATGGCCATCTCAATTAGTGTTTCGTTCTTGCGTTCGACGACGCCATTCTGCTGTGGCGTGTACGGAGCTGAGAATTCATGTGTGATGCCCAAGGTATCAAGATATGTATCAAGGCCAGTGTTCTTGAATTCAGTGCCATTGTCACTTCTGATGTGCTTTATCTTGGCGCCAAAATTGTTCATAGCTCGATTGGCGAAGCGTCTGAAGACATCCTGCACTTCAGTCTTGTAAAGGATTATGTGCACCCAAGTATATCTAGAGTAATCATCAACAATGACGAAACCATAAAGGCAAGCAGTACTAGTAAAAGTTGAGTAGTGAGTGGGACCGAAAAGATCCATGTGGAGTAGTTCGAAGGGTTGAGTAGTAGTCATGATTGTCTTCGAAGGATCTTTTGCCCTCGTCATCTTCCCTGCTTCACAGGCACCGCACAAGTGATCTTTCTTGAACTTGACGCCCTCGATGCCTATGACATGCTTCTTCTTCGCAAGGGTGTGGAGGTTCCTCATGCCAGCATGCCCAAGCCTCCGATGCCAAAGCCAGCATTCTGAAGCTTTTGCAAGAAGACATACTGCAAGTTGTGGCCCTGCTGAGAAATCTACCACGTACAGATCATCTTTTCGATACCCTTCAAACACTAGAGACTTGTCAGAATCCATTAGTACTAGGCAACGATATTTTCCAAACATTACGATCATGTTCAAATCGCAAAGCATTGAGACAGACATTAAGTTGAAACCAAGGGATTCAACAAGCATGACTTTATCCATGTGTTGATCCTTTGAGATTGCAACTCTACCTAGACCCAATACCTTACTTTTACCAGTGTCAGCAAATGTGATGTGGCTCTTGTCAGATGGACGTAAGGTTGAGTCCATAAGAAGACTTCTTTTGCCAGTCATGTGATTTGTACACCCACTGTCAATAATCCATTCTGAAGACTTTGAAGACGCTGGTGTCGTACCCTACAGTGCAGTTAGGGGGATAGGCTTCACGAAGAGAATTGTGAAGCAAAAACATTTGACGAACCAGTGGGTTATGAAAACTTAGATCCAGATTAGGATTAATAGGGAGAGTAGCATGCGATTCAGGAACGAAGTACATAATGATGCCATTTGAGCATTTTATCTTGTGCCCTACAAGATTTTTAAGGTCCCCAGCAATAGCGTCAGAAGATTTTGGTTTTCTGCTGGAGACCTTTCCCTGCAAAAGAGAGTTAAGCCTTCTTAACCACCCATATCTTCAAGGGTGGCTTAGAAGCAATAAGTCTAAGTGCGGCATCTGAGAATTTTGGCTTTGAAGCTTTAGCAAACAGTCTTGCAGGTGGACAATAGTACTCATAAGAATAAGCAGAATAATTTTTGGTCATATGAACATGACGGTTTGATGAACCGCTCTCATATTCATATGCCTGAGTATGGTTTCCCTGCAAAACATTTGCGTTAGTGTGACTCAGGTGAGTCCTCTGTTTGTATGAAGCCTTTGGACCGTATGAAGCTTTTGGTCTGAGGTTTGTCTTCTTCAAGTGAGGTGTCATGAAGACATTCATAGGAAGATTTTCCAGACACCTTTTCGGAACCCAGATCTTCTTCATAGGCGGTCCATTCCTGCAGTTAGTACCAATGTACCTGGCAAACACTTCACCATTCTGATTCTCAAACAGTATATAGTTTGCATCAAAGGATTCATCAATGATAATGGGGTTAGCACAAGTGAAGCCAGATAAATTGGATGGATCTGCTGAAGGTTCCTTTGCAGCAACCCACTTGGTTTTGGGGTACTGCTCAGGTTTCCAGTAAGAGCCATCTGCATTTATTTTCCTTACGAACCCAACACCCTCTTTCCTAGGGTTTCGGTTCAGAATCTGCTTCTTGAGGACATCACATAATGTCTGATGTCCTTTAAGACTTTTGTACATCCCTATTTCAAGCAATGTCTTCAACCTAGCATTCTCATCAGCAATAGCAATGGTATCCTCAGCAGAGGGGTTAGTTACCACATCAACAGTTGAAGATATTGCAACAGCAGTAGCAGTGGAACATTCAGCAATAGAAGTAGCATTATCACGCTCAATGCATTTAAGACATGGTGGTTCAAATCCTTCCTGAGCGGAACTGATCTGTTCGGTGCGAAGTGACTCGTTTTCCTTTTGAAGATCTTCATGAGCCGCTCTCAATTTCTCAAGTTCTTGCTTCCTTTGAAGATAATCATAGGAAAGCTTTTCATGAGTTGTTGAGAGAGTATCAATACGATCTTCAAGTTCCTGATACTTAACGTGAAGATTTTTTATGTCTTCAATTAAGGATTCAGATCGAGTCATTTCAGCACCCAACAGATCATCGCTTCTGTCTAACAGTTTTTGAATATGTTCCATGGCCTTTTGTTATTCAGTTGCAATTTTAGCAAGTGTTTTGTAGCTGGGTTTTGAATCACAATCAGAGTCATCGTCACTGGATGTTTGATAGCGAGTGGTGCGTGTGTTTACCTTGGCACCGCGTGCCATGAAGCAGTGGGTAGGAGTGGAGTCATCCTTGTCATTTGCATCAGTGTCGGTGATGAAGTCATTGTCTTCAATGTTGAAGATGGACTTGGCGACGTATGCTATAGCCAGACTTGCAATGCCAGAATCAGACTCCTCCTCAGACTCCACCTCTGCCTCCTCAGAAGCGGACTCCTCCTCAGAATCCATTTCCTTGCCAACAAACGCACGTGCCTTGCCAGATGAGCTCTTCTTGTGTGATGAAGACTTTGAGGAAGACTTGGAAGAAGACTTTGAGTATTTCTTCTTCTTCTTGTCGTCAGAGTCATATTCCTTGCTCTTCTTCTTCCTTCTGTTCTCATTGTCCCACTGTGGACACTCAGAGATGAAGTGTCCAATTTTCTTGCACTTGTGGCATGTTTTCTTCTTGTAGTCATGAGCAGAAGCTTCATCATTCCTTGAGCTTGATCGTGAAGACTTTCTGAAGCCTTTCTTCTTGGTGAACTTTTGGAACTTCTTCACAAGCATTGCAAGTTCCCTTCCAATGTCTTCAGGATCATCAGAACTGCTGTCAGATTCTTCTTCAGATGAGGAAACAGCTTTTGCCTTCAAGGCACGAGTTCGCCCATAGTTTGAACCGTAGATATCTCTTTTCTCAGAAAGCTGAAACTCATGTGTGTTGAGCCTCTCGAGTATGTCAGATGGATCGAGTGTCTTGAAATCAGGACGTTCTTGAATCATCAGGGCTAGAATGTCAAACGAACTATCAAGTGATCTCAGCAGCGTCTTGATGATTTCATGCTTGGTGATCTCAGTGGCGCCGAGGGCTTGAAGCTCATTTGTGATATCAGTGAGTCGATCAAATGTGTGCTGGACATTCTCATTGTCATTTCGCTTGAAGCGGTTGAAGAGATTGCGAAGGACACTGATTCTTTGATCTCTCTGTGTTGAGATGCCTTCATTGACCTTGGAGAGCCAGTCCCAGACCAGTTTGGATGTCTTCAAAGCACTCACACGGCCATACTGTCCTTTGGTCAGATGACCACAGATGATGTTCTTGGCAGTAGAGTCCAGTTGAACGAATTTCTTGACATCAGCAGCAGTGACACCTTCTCCAGCCTTGGGAACGCCGTTCTCGACGACATACCATAGGTCGACGTCAATAGCTTCAAGATGCATGCGCATCTTATTCTTCTAGTAGGGATATTCAGTTCCATCGAAGACGGGGCACGCAGCGGAGACTTTGATTATCCCTGCAGTCGACATAGCTAAAATCCAGGTGGTTAAACCGAATCACACAGAACAAGGGAGCACCTTGCTCTGATACCAATTGAAAGTGCGTTATATCGACTAGAAGGAGGGTGAATAGGCGACTTTTATGAAAGTCTTCAAAACGTGGAAGTTATGAAGACAAACAGTAGAGATATGCCTGTCACTATGCAGCGGAAGTTAGATTACACTAGGCAAGCCATGATCAAGTATTCAACAGAGTGAAAGCACAATGACACGTAGCTGCAGTGTAATAAGGATCAGGTAGGAAGAGGTTATGAAGCCAAACAAATCATACAGTTACATTGTGAAGACAAAAGATATAGCAAACATGCAATGACTTCACAATGAGTACCAGTAAGTAAAAGGAAGTGAAAATGAAACCAGTGACTCGTTGAAGACAATGATGTGTTGGACCAGTTCCAGTTGCTGTGACAACTGTACGTCTGGTTGGAGCGGCTAGGTATTTAAACCTTAGGACACACAGTCCCGGACACCCAGTCCTGAACACGCAGCTCAGGACACCAAGTCCTCACCGTATTCTCCTTGAGCTAAGGTCACTTAGTCCTCGCCCAACCACTCTGGTAAGTCTTCAAGGTAGACTCCCAAACCTTCACAGACTTCGTTCACTGGCAATCCACAATGTCTCTTGGATGCTCTGAATGTGACGCCTAACCGTCTGGGGATGCACAGTCCTCAAGTGTAATAAGTCTTCAGATCACACAGACAAGAATACTTAAGTGATGCCCAATGTTCTCTGGCTCTGGGTGGTTAGGGCTTTTCTCCTCGCTAGGAATTTTCTCTCAAAGGCTTCGAGGTGGGTTGCTCTCAAACGACAAAAGCCGTGCACTGAAATCTGAGCAGCCAACAGTTTATGGTTGTAGGGGTTGGGCTATTTATAGCCACTTGGCAACCCGACCTGATTTGTCCGAAATGACCCTGGGTCACTAAGGAACTGACACGTGTCTCAACGGTCACATTTCAAACTCTCATGACAACTTTACTTGGGCTACAAGCAAAGCTGACTTGTCCGGCTCTGGACAAGATTCGCTCTCATTGTCTTCACTCGAAGACATAGGTTTTTGGTTTAGGCATCACTTCAGTCATTCTGACTGGTTCTCCTGGACCCCACTTAACAGTACGGTGGTTCCTATGACTCAACATAAAAAGAAAAAGAACTACGAAAGATCTAAGTCTTCGAGCTCCATAGGCTTCATAACGTGTCTTCTCTTGTAATAGTATTCAATGTGAATATCTTCATATACCACCTTTGGCTTCAATGTCTTCATACATTTTTAGGGGTCATCTCTGGTAGTGAAACCGAATCAATGAGGGACTTCTACTTGTGTTATCCTGCAGTTCTCACAAACACATTAGTCCCTCAACTAAGTTTGTAGTCAATACTCCAAAACCAACTAGGGGTGGCACTAGATGCACTTACAGGTTAATCAAGTATGCCAAAAAAATTAGTCAAGCATTTGAAAGATGTTAAATGTGTAAAGAAAAAAATGTTGACCATGTATTAAAAAATGGTAAACTTGTATTTAAAAAATGTTAATCCAAGCATTTGAAAAAAAATTGTCAATCAACTAGTTCAAAATCATTAGTCAAGCATTTGAAAATGGTTAAATGTGTATAGAAAAATGTTGACCATTTATTAAAAAACCGTTAAATTTGTATTTGAAAAATGTTAATCAAGCATTTGAAATATGTTAAATGTGTAAACAAAAATTGTTGACCATGTATTTGGAAATGTTAATCAAGCATTTGAAAGATGTTAAATGTGTATAGAAAAAATGTTGACCATGTATTTAAAATGTTAAACTTGTATTTAAAATATGTTAATCAAAGCATTTGAAACAAATATTAATGAAGTACTTAAAAATGTTAATCCAACATTTAGAAAATGTTAATCCAACATTTAGAAAATGTTAAATGTGTATAGAAATTGACCATGTATTAAAAAAATGTTAAACTTGAATTTGATAAAATGCAATCGAGCATTTGAAATATGTTAAATGCGTATAAAAATATAGGCCTTGTATTTGGAAGAATGGTAATCAAGCATTTGAAAAATGTGAAATCTGTGTAGAATTTTTTGACTGTGTATTAAAAAATCTTAAACTAGTATTTAAATTATGCTAATCCAAGCATTTGAGAAACATTTTTATGAATATTTAAAAAATATTAATTAAGCATTTAAAAATATTAAATATGTATAGAAAAAATGTTGATGATGTATTTAAAAAATTTATTTCAAAAATGACAATTAAGGATTTTAAATATGTTACATGTGTATAGACAAAATGTTGATAATGTATTTGGAAAGGTTAATTAAGCATTAGAAAAATGTTACATATGTATACAAATATATTTACCAAGTATTCAAAAGAATGACAAACTTGTATTTAAAACATTTTAATCAAAGAATTTGTAACAAATTGTTAATCAAGTAATTCAAAAAATTATATAAGAATTCAAAAAATGTTGACCATGCATTCAGGATATATTAAATTTGTATTTGAAAATATTTAATCCAAGCATCTGCCATTTTTTGTGAATCAAGCATCTGAAAAATGTTAAAAATGAATAGAAAAAATATTGACCATGTATTAAAAAAATGTAAACTTGTATTTGAAAGTGTTAGTCAAGCATTGGAAATGTGTTAAATGTGTATAGAAAATTGGTGACCATGTATTTGGAAAATGTTAATCAAGAATTTCAAAAAAATATTAGATGTGTATAGAAATCATGTTGCCATGTATTAAAAAATTGTTAAATTTTGTATTTAAAAATGTTTTCCAAGTATTTGAAAAAAATGAAGTATTTCAAAATGTTAGTCAAGCTTAATTGTTTTAAAATGTGTATAGAAAAATGTCGACCATGTATCAAAAATATACTATTAAACTTGAATTCAAAAATCATTAATCAGGCATTTGAAATATGCTCAATGTGTATAAAAGATGTTAACCCTGTATTTGGAAAATGTTAATCAAGCATTTAAAAAATGTCGAATGTGTATAAAAAATGTTGATCATGTATTCAAAAAATGTTAAACTTTATTTAAAATATGATAATCCAAGCATTTGAAAAACAATGTTAATGAAGTATTTCAAAAATGTTAAGCAAGCATTTAAAAAATGACAAATGTGTATAGAAAACATATTGACCATGTATTAAAGAAATGTTAAGATTCTATTCGAACAATGTCTATCAAGCATTTGAAATATGTTAAGTGTGTATAGAAAGAACGTTGACCATGTATTTGGAAAATGTCAGTCAAGCATTTGAAAAAATTAAATATTTACAAAAAAAATGGAGAAAGGTATTATAAAATTAACTTCTATTTAGAAAATGTTGATCCAGAATGTGAAAAAATGTTAATCTGCTATGTCAAAAAAGTTAATCGAGCATTTGAGAAATATTAAATGTGTAGAGAAAAAATATTGACCATGTTCACAAAATGTGAAAATATTATTTAAAAAAGGTTAATCAAGCATTTGAAATATTGTTAACTGTCTATAGTAAAACTCTCTCAAAGTTTGAGGGTTTAAATTTACTTTCATAAAACCCTAGAATCTTAGGTCACTCTTGGGCACCTCTATAGGCCACCCGACCACCACCAAAAAATACAAACTTACTGGTCCCTTATAGCCGCCGCATTGGGGACACCCCTCACCTCCTTTCTCTCCTCTCACCACACCTTCAACTCCACAATTGATGAGTAACCCTTGTGTCTCGCATATAGCGGGACTTAGCGAAGCCGCGCGTCAAACCGAGCGCCAGATGGACCAGCCCAGCTGCGTGGGAGGCCATAGCCTCGTTTTTTTTTCTTCACATTTTTCTGTTTTCTTTCTTTTTATTACTTTCCTTTATGCTTTCAAATATTCTAATAAATACAAAAACACTTTTAAATTTTTTGAAAAGAAATTAACCAACCAATTAAAAAACTGTAAAATGTGTACAGAGAAAATGTTCCTCACATATACGAAAAATGAACACAAAAAATATACAACGTGGGTTAAAAAAGTTGAACAAGTATTCAAAACATGTTACACCAAGCTTTAAAAGAATGTTAAACAAGTATTTCAAAAATGCTAATCAAGCATTTGAATTTTTTTAAATGTGTATAGAAACAGTCTTGACCATGTATTAAAAAATGTTAAACTTGTATTTAGAAAATATTAATCCAAGCAATTGAAAAAATGTTAATCAAGTTTCTAAAAAATGTTAATCAAGCATTTGGAAAATGTTAACTGCGTGTAGAAAAATTGTTGACTATGTATTAAAATTATTAAACTTTGTCTAAAAATGTTAATCTAAGTATTTGAAAAAAATATTAATCAAGTATCTCAAAAAAATTAATCAAGCTTTGAAAAATATTAAATGTTTATAGAAAAAATGTTGAGCATGTAATCAAAAAAATTGTAAACTCGTACTAAAAAAATGTTAGTGCAAGCATTTGAAAATGCTAAATGAGCATTAGGAAAAT
The DNA here is from genome assembly GCF_018294505.1 of Triticum aestivum. NCBI lineage: Eukaryota > Viridiplantae > Streptophyta > Magnoliopsida > Poales > Poaceae > Triticum > Triticum aestivum. Next base: position 105,522,794 of record NC_057794.1, on the reverse strand, counting down.
GTATTAGATATATAACAAAAATGTGTGTAGAAAACAGTGAAAACTGAGAAAGAAAACCCCGATGAAAAAGTGAAGGAAATAAGCAAAACCAAAAAAAGTGAAAGAAACAAACAAAACCAAAGATTTTTTTTTGGTAAAAACAAGGAAGAAGCGAAGAAAACCGAAGAAAAACAAAGAAAAGAAAAGAAAAGAAAAGAAATGTGAAAACGGAGAAAGAAACAAAGAAAATCCTTGAGAAGACAAAAATAAAAAAACTGAAAAAATGAGTGGAAAACCCGGCTCTTTTATCTTAACTTGGTCATGCCCCATTGTTTTACCACCAAACTGATAACTCAGTGGCTTGCAGTCAACGCTGCATTCAGGAGACCTGGATCCGATCCCTGGCTTGTTTCTTTTTCTTCTCTATTTCTTTTAAGCGTGCCTTAATTGGTTGGCCCGTTATTGTTGATGCTTTAGGTGAGAGCTCATTCAGTCTCACTATAAGCGAGATATAGACCTCACGCCTTGGATGGCCGCCTCCCCCTCCCGTGTTGATCACGACACTGCGTGGACTAGGATCCAGCATCCTCAGCCTTGGGCTTTGTTTTTTAGCAAAACTTGGGCTTTGGTGGATCCACCAGTGTGAGGCACCTACAAGAACCAAAAGGGCTGGGGCATCTACGTCCATGGCTTATGGGACTACGCCGCTCCGTCGAAGCACTCATGTGTCGAAGCCCACCCGACGTGACTGACCCACCTACGTGAGGAGATTCGGGCCCAGCACGTGCACTCTAGTACTTGAGTCCTCAGCCACGTGTGAGCGGGTATTGAAGAACCCTAGAACGAATTCCTGACTCCCATTCTTTCCCCTTCCTATCTCTGGTTCCTTCTGGAACTAGCTACTCTGGATCAATTCATCTCATAGCAGTACAAATCAAGTAGAGACATGTTGCAATTGGCATCTAGAGTCGCCGATCATGTGTGTTTCCTGCTTTGATCTGTAATCCCAACGAGAGGTCGGTTGTCGATTCACTTGGTGGCTATGAATCTAATATAAGGTCGATCAACTTGTAAATTGCTGCGAAATCGAGCATCGCCCTATCACTGAGGAAGAATGCCTCCATGCAGTTCCAGGAGAATAAATGACTACCAAGGAGGTAATAGCTCAGAGATTGGAGTACAATAGCTGACTAGCAATGTGACCGTGTGCGTTGCAATGGATCCAAAGTAGAATAATACATGTTCACAAACTTGAAAGATAAACACTCTTGTTTTAGTATATATATCACTAAAAATATACTCATATTAGGTTTACTCAAAATATATTCCTCATGGTTGTTTTGATGAAGTGCGGGAGGGATGTGGTTGGTTTCAAGTTACTAAGAGCATCGCTAGCCGTTGGCCCCCCCAGGAGGCATAAAAATCGCCGCCTGGGGGTGAGCCGGTGGTATAATCGGCTCTGGGTGGTTGGGCACCCAGCCGTCGCCCCCGGGCACCGATGTTGACCCAGTTTTCTGACCACTTTTGGCGAAAAATGGCTCGATATCGGCGAGAATCGGCCCATATTCGACGTGGTTCGGCGTGAATTCTCAACATAAATAAATTTTTTATCACATAGTCCAATACAAATTATATAGTTCAACAAATAAAAACTCATATTTCATCACACGTCGAGCTAGGCGTCGCCCTTGATCCTCCATAGGTGCTCCACCATATCCTGGTGCAGTTGTTGATGCACCTGTGGGTCTTGGATCTCCTGACGCATATTGAGGTAGGCAGTCCAGGTTGTCGGTACCTGGTGATCAACTTCGGCAAAAGGACCCTGCCTGTAGTATGGTTCAATGTCAAACACTGGCTCTTCCTGCTCGCTCTGAATGATCATATTGTGCAAGATGAGACAACAAGTCATGATCTCCCACATTTGATCTTTCGACCAGGTCTGAGCAGGGTACCGGAAAACAGCAAATCGAGATTGGAGCACACTAAATGCCCGCTCGACATCCTTCCTGCAGGCCTCCTGAACCTTGGCAAAGTGGGACTTCTCGCCTCCTGGCGTAGTGTTTGAGATAGTCTTCACAAATGTCGACCGTCTTGGATAGATGCCATTAGCTAGGTAGTACCCCTTGTTGTAGTGCCGCTCATTGACCTCGAAGTTCACCAGAGGAGAATGACCTTCAACAAGCTTAGCAAAGACAGGGGAGCACTGCAGCATGTTGATGTCATTATGAGTTCCTGGCATACAAAAGGAGTGTCAAATCCAAAGGTCATGTGTGGCCACCGCCTCAAGTACCACACTGCAACCACCTTTGGCGCCTTTTTACATCCCCTGCCAAGCAAATGGGCAGTTCTTCCATTTCCAATGCATGCAGTCGATGCTTCCAAGCATCCCAGGAAATCTTATTGCTGCATTCTGTGCTAGGATCCAAGCAGTCTCTTCCGCATTGGGTGTTCGCAAGTATTGCGGTCCAAACACTATCACCACTGCCCTGCAGAACTTGTAGAAAGACTCAATGGTGGTGGACTCGGCCATGCGCCCATAGTTGTCGAGTGAATCACTGGGACCTCCATATGCAAGCATCCTCATCGATGTCGTGCACTTCTGGATTGAGGTGAATCCAAGTTTGCCGGTGCAATCCTTCTTGCACTTGAAGTAGCTATCGAACTCCCGGATGGAATTCACAATCCTGAGGAAAAGCTTTCGGCTCATCCGATAACGGTGCCGAAATACTTTGTCGCCATGCAGTGGAGCGTCGGCGAAGTAGTAGGAGTAGAGCATGCAGTAGCCTTCTAGACGATGTCGGTTCTTTGCTTTCATCCGTCCCGGCGCCGAGCCACCTCGCCGTGGCTTTTCATTGCTCACGAACAGGCCGACGAGAGCGGCGAGGACAATAAGATGTTCCTCTTCTTGGACGTCGGCATTAGCTTCCTCCTCCAGTAGCGCGGCGAGCGCCTCCTCGTCGTCCGAGCCCATTGCCGAGCGGGAAAATCGCCGAACACCTTGCGGGCGTGGTGGGCACACACACGCCGGTACACTGCCCCTGCGCGGCCAGAACGCCGGAAAAATCGCCCAGATGGCGGTGGAAAGGCTGCCGCGGCGAAGCCTCTTCTCTTTTCCGGCGGGGAATGGGCTATCTAGAGGTGGTGGGTGGTGGGCGGTGAGCGGCGCTGGGATCGGCAGGGTGGCGGCCGAGCGCGCGGAGGGTGGGAGGCGAATCTGGACGATTGGGTTGACTTTTCGCGTGACAGTGTGAGCCAGACGTGTTTTCCCCTTACGCTGGAGCCCCGAGCGCCCCCCCCCCCAGTGCGCCAGATTCGGCCTGCGATCGCGGGACCCAAAAACGGGAGTTGGTGGATTTCAGCGTCTTGGGGGCGCGACTGGGACATTTTTTCGGCACCGACACATAAAATGTCGCCTAGGGGGTCTGTTGTGGGCGCGGCTGGAGATGCTCTAAAGGGTTTCTACAAATTGGAGCAGAGAAGTCGGGTCTTGTCGTAAAAATGCTACAACTTACATCACAGTCGTTAAATACAGATCTGATGGTCAGAAATGATGGATGACAGATACACCATTATCACCAACTGAGTTTTCTATAGAAGTAGAGATGAAGCGAATCCCGGGTCGACTCAACGACTTACGATCCAGGGTACCAAGGTCAACAAGATGATGGATATGCTCCAGTCCTGCACCGAGGTGGTCAAGAAGCGCATGGGGAGTGATCTATGGATCAACGAGCATCATAAGCTTGTCAAACAGTGTTGAAAAGTATCCACAAATAAAAAAATCTCTCCATCCCATAATATATTGGATGTAATAACATCTTATATTTGTGGGACGGAGGGAGTGGTGTTGAAAAGTAGCCACAAATACAATTGATTTTTAAAAAAGGTCAAATTAGTTAGACAATACTTTCGCCCGCGAGAAGATTTTCACGGTAGTTTTTGTACAATATATATTGGGATTCTATACAACTGGATTGTAAGTTGGTTGTCTTTCCTAAGACATCATGAACTAGCCCGTTCTTCTCGTTGTTTACAAAGAGGATAAGGCTACGTGCACAGAAAAGCTACCGGTTTTTAGGGGCTTTTATTTACCTAACCCACAAGGCACTACTAGCAAGCTAGCTAGGGATTGCTTAATTTCATGGAGACAAGAGACAAAAAGAGAGTCTAAGGTAGCCAGCATTGCACAAATCTCCATCTTGTCCAGAAAAGTTCGTGCCATCTCATCTTAAACTAACTAGGCTATGTTCTATATACCTCGCGCACATGCGTGTGAGAGGATAAAGCATAGCCACAAACCAAGTGTTCTTGCCGTTTGACATTGTCTCGCAAGAATCTAAGATAAGTATAGTTCTCCTGTAGTGCTTCTGCTTTCGCAAAACAACACTTAACTAATCAGTGGTTAATTGGTTCCCATCAGCATCAATCATGCACGGCGCCGAACAGAACAGGGTCTTGTCTGCCATATAATTAAGTGCTAATAAACTCGTGAATTTTATTTGTCTACTTAAGTAACACTCCTACTAGTTTATAGTGTTCGGGTGAGATTAGCTGATGAAGTACATGTAAATTAACATGGCATTAGTCAATAATTAGCCAGCCTAGTTGGTCCTAGTTTTTTTTGAAAGACCTAGCTTGGAGAGCTGGTGTTTTCATGTTGATCATAGCCGGAGAGTTGCGGGGAAAACAGGAACATGGTGCTGATCCATAGATCAGAAAGAGAAAAATATGAAAAAGGGAGAAACAAAACTACAGGCCTGCTGGGGGACAAAAGCAGCAGCCTCTCAATCAGCCTATCCCTTCTGGAGGCATGGAGAACGGGTGCATTAGGCAGGATGCACCGGCTTGACGCCACAGTTGGTCCTAGTTTGACGGTGTCTAACAGACTAACACTTAGTAAGGGTCAGTTCTTTTGGCACCTTAAAAAATAAGCCGCCTCCTTCTCATCTTATCCCATAAGCCGTATTTTTTATTCATTGAGGCTTCTAAACCAATTATAAGATAACTAATTTACAAGTCTTAACAAATTTGAGGAGCAGTTTATTTTTTAAGCTGGAAAAAGGCAGCTTATTTTTTAAACCGTCTAGAAGAACTGGCCATAAATGTATTTGGGAGAACTGCTTGTTGGTCAGGTTGATAGGTACCGTGAATGGAGCATAAGCAAATGATTCAGCTTTTTATCAGGAAAATAATACCTCAATGATCGTGGGTCCATTTACAAGAAAAATAGTATATCTTTGAGTTCTGTAAACGCTCTAGAAAATGTGCCTATATGCATAGTCCAGTCAGGAGCCGGATCCTCTAACTTAGAGAAGGGAAGTCAAGGTGCTACAGTGCTCGTCTAGTGTAAAATGAAGAAGGAATGTTACGGACTATTAGCAGGTTATTTACTTTTGATAATTACTGTAGATATAAAAAAATCCAAAATTAATTTTATCTCACCATCAACTTGTTTGTATGTAGTTACTATGGTCTATGAATGTGCATGCTAGATCTGTAATTTAAAAATTAATTTAAGTTATTTTAGCTTTAATTGTATGGATTAACAGAAGAAAAGTTAGGGTACTGTAGCTTCTCTAACATTCCTTGTGTATGTTAGAGGATCCAGTTCCAGTCAGGTGAAGGTGCAGACAGAAAATTATGTTCAGCTAAATTATGTCCATTAAATTTGTGGTGTTAAAAAAAATGGAGTGAGATAGTAGTAGTGATTTGTTATCGATACTCTATGTAAACTGTGTGACTATGCTCTATTTGCTTTTATCAAACAGCACTAACACATCAACAACTTAACATATCTGAAATTTGAAGTCTCCTGCACGAACTCGCCAAACTAATTAAGGGTGCATCTGCGCATAGACCTATGTTTGTGTTAGACTTTCAGGTCCCACTAATAAGATTCCAGGATTAGGTGCATAATATATGGAAGTTATTCATATGAGTTCTCAAACTTTATATCTGCAGCCTGCCGAAATGCATAGTTTATTCCAGACGGTTCAATAATTAGTTTCAGTTTTGGAACATTTTGCTCTTACCTATATTTATGTATATCACTTCCCTTTTGATAATAAAACATAGCTACCCTCGGCATTGTCGAACTCACCACATTCATGCATAATCACATTACACACAGCGGAAAGCATGCGCGCATTATTGATGAGCACTGCACCTGAACAATTCAACACTAATTAATTATGTTTGTTAGGCAATTAATTAGCTAACTAGACACTACTATATGGGTTTGTGATGTGTACTATGCTTTTGACTACTTATCATATATGTAACTGTTTTGGAATCTAATGTATATATATTGTATGTCTAGATGCCGTTGTAGGTAATCTAGAGAGGGAACGAAAAGGTGCTAATTAGCTGCAACCTTTTTGCCGGCTATGATTTTCTTAATTAGGCGCTGATGCAAGCTAATGCCGACCACTGAGCCGACAGTTGGCACTTCTACAAACTGCAAACCAATTATATGGGGATTAAACAAATTACGTGCATGCATGAGCATGAATCGGCCGGCCGTGCGTGTATAGACTATATGTGCTAGAACAACAACTGTATTCTAAATAACAGATACTAGCTGGGAGAACATTATTCTGTTCTTTTGTTAGACTAACAATAATTTAAATGTTGGGCATTCAAAAATAAGTGTGCTTCGGCTGTTGGTTTTGAGAAAAGGCTGGTCCGTCTTGTCTTGGAAAAGGACTATCGGTCATGTAAGTGGTCATTCGAGGCATCTTAGGCCAACCAATTTTAAGTTTGATATGGAAGAAGGTGAAGATCAGTTATATATTGAAGAGTAATGACATTTTATTGTTTCTTCATTTACTTGGATGTAGCATGATGTCCATTGCTCTGTTACTTATACTGACTTTTCTCGATAACCAAGGCAGTTGATATACCACCGAGTGTTACCAGATGTGGGTTTCTTTCTTTCTTTTGGTTTAGGCTTCTCATAGTGGTTCAAGATGACAAGTCCTTAGTTTTGCCATCCAAAATCCCAATACTCATTCTCGAGTATGTAGGATGATATGAAAAAAAAAGTTATTTTTTTAGTTCAATGAAAAACTCATGGAGGATGAGGTCTCTCCCTTGTGAATCCCCGTTAGATCTTAAATAAAAATAAATAAATGCATGTCAATTGTCACTAATGATTCGTAGTTGTTTAATACATATACATATTCGCGCAAAGACATATACATATTGACAAGTAGCCATGTCATGATCATGCTAAGGTATGGAATTGAGAGGGTCAATATTATTGGGAACTAAGCAATAACTATTTTGTCAAATATATCCATGCAATCATTACTGTGGAATTGATTGCTATTGACGGGCGAAAATGCCTACTATCACATCAGTGGTGTGTGAAGCATAATGTACATAAGTAACGGGAGGTAGGACACCGCCCTTCATGGGTAAGCAACCATCAATGACGGGCATCGAGCATCTGCCGTCACAATCGGGAACTTCTCCCCTTGAATTAGGAGAATGTGCTGCTAAAGGGGAAGCCGAAGCGAGTTTGCTAAACTTTTGAGAGAGAAGAGATTAAATGAGCCCAACGATCTAAAGTGAAACACGTTCGGGGGGTGGGGATGGGTGATAATAATACCTAGTTTTTCCATTTGATCACCAATGAGAAACATAAAAAGAAGTTCATTTGGAATAGGATGAGGGAACCATTATTGGCTAGGAAACATCAAGTCCTATATCTTCATCTTCTATAAGAATTTGTTTGGGTCGTCAGTGTGGAGCTTCGTGGCAATGGATGAAAACACCTCAAAGGATATACCACAGCTCCGTCCGGAAGAGAATGTTGTGTCGGTGGCACCCTTCACGGAGAAGAAGGTATACGATGTCATCTTACAGATGAAAAATAATAAGGCACTAGGTCCAAGTGGGTTCCATGCAGTATTTATCGAAGATGTTGGGGTCGGTTAAGGGGGATGTGATGCCAATATTTGTGAATTTATTCAATGGCAAACTCCAAGTGTTGAAGCTCAACTTTGGGACGATCACTCTGCTTCCTAAGAAGGATGAGGTGGTCAATTACATCCTATTTGTTTGATCAATGCTACTTTCAAGATTTTTACCAAAGTGGGCACTAATAGACTAATGGCCATCACACACATCATAGTTCACCCTACCTAGACTGCTTTCATGCTTGGACGTCATATCCTGGAGGGGGTGGTTGTCCTACATGAAACAGTCCATGAGCTTCACTTGAAGAAGTTTGACAGTGTTACCTTTAAAGTGGATGTTGAGAAAGTCTATGATAAAGGCAAGTGAACTTTCTTACAACAAGCTCTAAGAATGAAGGGTTTTGATGCTTCTTGGCGGCCACAGGTCCAGTGAAGGAAATATGCCCTAGAGGCAATAATAAAGTTGTTATTTATATTTCCTTATATCATGATAAATGTTTATTATTCATGCTAGAATTGTATTAACTGAAAACTTAGTACATGTGTGAATACATAGACAAACAGAGTGTCACTAGTTTGCCTCTACTTGACTAGCTCGTTGAATCAATGATGGTTATGTTTCCTAACCATAGACATGAGTTGTCATTTGATTAACGGGATCACATCATTAGAGAATGATGGGATTGACTTGACCCATCTGTTAGCTTAGCACGATGATCGTTTAGTTTGTTGCTATTGCTTTCTCCATAACTCTACATGTTCCTATGACTATGAGATCATGCAACTCCCGAATGTCGGAGGAACACTTTGTGTGCTACCAAACGTCACAATGTAACTGGGTGATTATAAAGGTGCTCTACAGGTGTCTCCGATGGTGTTTGTTGAGTTGGCATGGATCAAGATTAGGATTTGCCACTCCGATTGTCAGAGAGGTATCTCTGGGCCCTCTCGGTAATGTACATCACAATAAGCCTTGCAAGCAATGCAGCTAATGAGTTAGTTATAGGATGTAGCATTACGGAACGAGTAAAGAGACTTGTCGGTAATGAGATTGAACTAGGTATTGAGATACCGACGATCGAATCTCGGGCAAGTAACATACCGATGACAAAGGGAACAATGTATGTTGTTATGCGGTTTGACTGATAAAGATCTTCGTAGAATTTGTAGGAACCAATATGAGCATCCAGGTTCCGCTATTGGTTATTAATCGGAGATGAGTCTCGGTCATGTCTACATAGTTCTCGAACCCATAGGGTCCGCACGCTTAACGTTCAGTGACGATCGGTATTATGAGTTTATGTGTTTTGATGTACCGAAGGTAGTTCGGAGTCTCGGATATGATCACAGACATGACGAGGAGTCTCGAAATGGTCGAGACATAAAGATCGGTATATTGGACGGCTATATTCGGATACCGGAAGTGTTCCGGGTGATTTCTGAGAAAACCGGACTGCCGGAGGGGTAACCGGAACACCCCCCCCACCCCCCGTGGAAGTATTGGGCCTTAGTGGGCCTTAGGGGAGAGAGAGGGAAGCAACCCAGGAGGTGGCGCTCCCCCCAAGGGGAGTCCGAATAGGACTAGTGGAGGGGGCGCGGCCCCTCTTTCCCTCTCCCTCCCCCTCTCTTTCCTCCCCCTTCCTCCTTCCTAGTAGGACTAGGAAAGGATGAATCCTACTCCTACTAGGAGGAGGATTCCTCCTCTCCTTGGGCTCCACTAGGGCCGGCCGGCCTCCCCCTTGCTCCTTTATATACGGGGGCAGAGGGGCACCCTAGAACACACAAGTTGATTATTCCAAGCCATGTGCGGTGCCCCCCTCCATCATAATCCACCTCGGTCATATTGTAGAGGTGCTTAGGCGAAGCCCTATTCCGATAACAACATCATCACCGTCATCACGCCGTCGTGCTGACGAAGCTCTCCCTCGAAGCTCTACTGGATCATGAGTTCGCTGGACGTCACCGAGCCGAACGTATGCAGATCACGGAGGTGTCGTACCTTCGATGCTGGGATCGGTCGATCATGAAGACGTACGACTACATCAACCGCTTTGTCATAATGCTTCCGCTTACGGTCTACGAGGGCACATAGACAACACTCTTCTCTCTCGTTGCTATGCATCACCATGATCTTGCGTGTGCGTAGGAATTTTTATAAAATTACTACGTTCCCCAACAGTGGCATCCGAGCCAGGTTTATGCGTAGATGTTATATGCACAAGTAGAACACAAAGGAGTTGTGGGCGTGGGTATATACATATTGCTTGCTGTCACTAGTTGATTCTTAATTCGGCGGTATTGTTGGATGAAGCGGCCCAGGCCGACATTACGCGTACGCTTACGCGAGGCTGGTTCTACCGACGTGCTTCGCACACAGGTGGCTGGTGGGTGTCAGTTTCTCCAACTTTAGTTGAATCAGATTCAATGAACATGGTTCTTTCTGAGATCAAAAAGCAATCACTATACCGCGTTGTGGTTTTTGATACGTAGGTAAGAACGGTTCTTGCTCAGCCCGTAGCAGCCACGTAAAACTTGCAACAACAAAGTAGAGGACGTCTAACTTGTTTTTGCAGGGCATGTTGTGATGTGATATGGTCAAGACATGATGCTAAATTTTATTGTGTGAGATGGTCATGTTTTGTAACACAGTTATCGGCAACTGGCAGGAGCCATATGGTTGTCGCTTTATTGTATGAAATGCAATCGCCATGTAATTGCTTTACTTTATCACTAAGTGGTAGCGATAGTCATAGAAGCAATAGATGGCGAGACGACAACGATGCTTCGATGGAGATCAAGGTGCCAAGCCGGTGACGATGGTGATCATGACGGTGCTTTGGAGATGATATCAAATTAAGGCACAAGATGATGATGGCCATATCATATCACTTATATTGATTGCATGTGATGTTTATCCTTTATGCATCTTATTTTGCTTAGTTCGGCGGTAGAATTATAAGATAATCTCTCACTAAATTTCAAGGTATAAGTGTTCTCCCGGAGTATGCATCATTGCTACAGTTCGTCATGTCGAGACACCACGTGATGATCGGGTGTGATAAGCTCTACGTTCACATACAACGGGTGCAAGCCAGTTTTGCAAACGCGAAATACTCGGGTTAAACTTGACGAGCCTAGCATATGCAGATATGGCCTCGGAAAACTGAGACCAAAAGGTCGAGCGTGAATCATATAGTAGATATGATCAACATAGTGATGTTCACCATTGAAAACTACTCCATCTCACGTGATGATCGGACATGGTTTAGTTGATATGGATACGTGATCACTTAGATGATTAGAGAGATGTTTATCTAAGTGGGAGTTCTTAAGTAATTTGATTAATTGAACTTTAATTTATCATGAACTTAGTACCTGATAGTATTTTGCATGTCTATGTTGTTGTAAATAGATGGCCCGTGATGTTGTTCCGTTGAATTTTAATGCGTTTCTAGAGAAAGCTAAGTTGAAAGATGATGGTAGGAACTACACGGAATGGGTCCGTAACTTGAGGATTATCCTCATTGCTGCATAGAAGAATTACGTTCTAGAAGCACTACTAGGTGACAAACCCGATGCAGGAGCAACGCCAGATGTTGTGAACACCTGGCAGAGCAAAGCTGATGACTACTCGATAGTTCAGTGTGCCATGCTTTATGGCTTAGAACCGGGACTTCAACGACGTTTTGAACTTCATGGAGCATATGAGATGTTCTAGGAGTTGAAGTTAATATTTCAAGCAAATGCCCAGATTGAGAGATATGAAGTCTCCAATAAGTTCTATAGCTGCAAGATGGAGGAGAATAGTTCTGTCAGTGAACATATACTCAGAATGTCTGGGTACCACAATCACTTGACTCAACTAGGAGTTAATCTTCCTGATGATAGTGTCATTGACAGAGTTCTTCAATCACTGCCACCAAGCTACAAGAGCTTCGTGATGAACTATAATATGCAAGGGATGGATAAGACGATTCCTGAGCTCCAATGCTAAAGGCTGCGGAGGTAGAAGTCAAGAAAGAGCATCAAGTGTTGATGGTCAACAAGACCACCAGTTTCAAGAAAAAATGGTAAAGGGAAGAAGGGGAACTTCAAGAAGAATAGCAAGCCAGTTATTGCTCAAGTGAAGAAACCCAAGTCTGGACCTAAGCCTGAGACTGAGTGCTTCTACTGCAAAGAAACTGGTCACTGGAAGCGGAACTGCCCCAAGTATTTGGCGGAGAAGAAAGATGGCAAAGTGAAAGGTATATTTGATATACATGTTATTGATGTGTACCTTACTAATACTCGCAGTGGTGCCTGGGTATATGATACTGGTTCAGTTGCTAACATTTGCAACTCGAAACAAAGGTTACGGATTAAGCGAAGATTGGCTAAGGATGAGGTGACGATGCGCGTGGGAAATTGTTCCAAAGTCGATGTGATCGCCGTCGGCATGCTACCTCTACATCTACCTTCGGAATTAGCTTTAGACCTAAATAATTGTTATTTGGTGCCAGCGTTGAGCATGAACATTATATCTGGATCTTGTTTGATGCGAGACGGTTATTCATTTAAATCAGAGAATAATGGTTGTTCTATTTATATGAGTAATATCTTTTATGGTCATGCACCCTTTATGAGTGGTCTATTTTTACTAAATCTTGAAAGTAGTGATACACATGTTCATAGTATTGAAGCCTGTGACGCCCCCGATTCAACCGTACACTAATCATACACGCAAACGTGTACGATCAAGATCAGGGACTCACAGGAAGATATCACAACACAACTCTACAAATAAAATAAGTCATACAAGCATCATATTACAAGCCAGGGGCCTCGAAGGCTCGAATACAAGAGCTCGATCATAGACGAGTCAGCGGAAGCAACAATATCTGAGTACAGACATAAGTTAAACAAGTTTGCCTTAAGAAGGCTAGCACAAACTGGGGTACAGATTGAAAGAGGCGCAGGCCTCCTGCCTGGGATCCTCCTAAACTATTCCTGGTCGTCGTCAGCGTGCAACACGTAGTAGTAGGCACCTCCGGTGTAGTAGGAGTCGTCGTCGAAGGTGGCGTCTGGCTCCTGGGCTCCAACATCTGGTTGCGACAACTAGGTAGAAGGGATAGGGGAAAAGAGGGAGAAAGCAACCGTGAGTACTCATCCAAAGTACTCGCAAGCAAGGAGCTACACTACATATGTATGCATTGGTATCAACTGGAATAAGGCTATCATATGTGGACTGAACTGCAGAATGCCGGAATAAGAGGGGGATAGCTAGTCCTTTCGAAGACTACGCTTCTGGCAGCCTCCGTCTTGCAGCATGTAGAAGAGAGTAGACTGAAGTCCTCCAAGTATCATCACGTAGCATAATCCTAACCGATGATCCTCCCCTCGTCGCCCTGTGAGAGAGCGATCACCGGTTGTATCTGGCACTTGGAAGGGTGTGTTTTATTAAGTATCCGGTTCTAGTTGTCATAAGGTCAAGGTACAACTCCAAGTCGTCCTGTTACCGAAGATCACGGCTATTCGAATAGATTAACTTCCCTGCAGGGGTGCACCACATAACCCAACACGCTCGATCCCATTTGGCCGGACACACTTTTCTGGGTCATGCCCGGCCGTGGAAGATCAACACGTCGCAGCCCCACCTAGGCACAACAGAGAGGCCAGCACGCCGGTCTAAACCTAAGCGCACAGGGGTCTGGGCCCATCGCCCATAGCACACCTGCACGTTGCGTACGCGGCCGGAGAGCAGACCTAGCAACCTCCATTTCAAAGGAAGTCACGTTACGCGGTCCAACCCGGCGCGCGCCGCTCAGTCGCTGGCGTCACGAAGTGCTTCGGCTGATACCACGACGTCGAGTGCCCATAACTTTCCCCGCGTAGATGGTTAGTGCGTATAGGCCAGTAGCCAGACTCAGATCAAATACCAAGATCTCGTTAAACGTGTTAAGTATCTGCGAACGCCGACCAGGGCTAGGCCCACCTCTCTCCTAGGTGGTCTCAACCTGCCCTGTCGCTCCGCCTCAAAGTAACAGTCGGGGGCCGTCGGGAACCCAGGCCCACCTCTACCGGGATGGAGCCACCTGCCCCTTCAGCCCCCATCTCCGAACAGTATCACAGGTAATGTAACTGTGTAAAGTATATTGTATATGCCCGTGATCACCTCCCGAAGTGATCACGGCCCAGTAGTATAGCATGGCAGACGGACAAGAGTGTAGGGCCACTGATGGAACACTAGCATCCTATACTAAGCAGTAGGATAGCAGGTAATGGTAACAACAGTAGTAGCAAGGATAGGCTATGCATCAGGATAGGAATAACGAAAAGCCATAACATGCTTCACTACTCTAATGCAAGCAGTATAGAGAAGAGTAGGCGATATCTGGTGATCAAAATGGGGGGGGCTTGCCTGGTTGCTCTGGCAAGAGAGAGTGGTCGTCAACAACGTAGTCGTACTGGGTAGCAGCGGCGTCGGTCTCGGTGTCTAGCGAGAGAAGAGGGGGAAGAAACAATAAATATAATGCAAACAATTGCATGACGATGCATGACATGACAAAGCCTGATGCTAGGTGTGCCCTAACGCGGTACGAGGTGGTACCGGTGAAGGGGGGAAACATCCGGGAAATTATCCCCGGTGTTTCGCGTTTTCGGACAAACGAACCGGAGGGGGAAAGTTGCGTGTTCGCTATGCTAGGGATGCGTGGCGGACGAACGGGCTGCGTATTCGAATTCGTCTCGTCGTTCTGAGCAACTTTCATGTATAAAGTATTTTCATCCGAATTATGGATTAAAAGATATGATTTTCTAAAGATTTAAATCATTTTCTGATTTTAATTATTTATTTAAACCCAACATTATCCAAAACAGTGAATGATGACGCAGGCATGACATCATAGTGATGTCAGCAGGTCAACTGGTCGGTTGACCAGTCAAACCAGACAGGTGGGTCCAGTGGGACCCACATGTCATTGACAGGGTACTAACAGAGTTTTAAAACTAACTAAATAGGCTAATTAGTGGGTGGGGCCCGGTAGTCAGTGAGAGATTAGTGTTTAATTAACTAATTTAATTAATTAGCAAATTATCTATTTAATTTTATTCGTTTTTGACATGGGGCCCGCATGTCAGTGGCAGTAGCTGCCACGTCAGCAGTTGACTGGGTCAACCCAGTCAACTAGGACCCGCAGGGCCCGCTGGCAGTGGCCTTGGGGTGGCCCCAGGCCAACCACGTAGGCGGCGGCCGGCGTTTGGCCGCCGGCGACGTCAAAATGCGGCGGGGGCTCCCGGGCCTCGTCGGGATTTCGCTACACGGCGCCGTTCGGCGCGCAGCTTGGTCCAGCCGAACGGCCACTCGATGCCGCGTCGAGTGGGGGTGGTGGTATGGCCGGACTTGGCCGGAATCGGCACCGGCGACGAGCAGAGGCGGCGGCGCGTACGGGTGCTCGACGGAAATGGCGCTACGGAGCAAGGTAGGCCGCGTGGGAGGGGGCGTTCGGTCGAGAGCGAGGAGCTGCATCGAACCGTGGCGGTGGCGTGACCGGAGGAGGGCCGCAGCGTCACCGGCGACGAGCGGGGCGGACGCCGGCGTTCGGCCGCGGTGGGGAACGCCTATGCTGGCCACGGTAGGACCAACGGGTGGTCGCTCCGGGTTCCTACAGCGATGCTGAGCACGATAGGCATGAGCCCGGGACCAAATGGTCACCGGACGGCTGCCGGCGACGAGCGCGTGCGGCGATGCGCTCGGGCAAGTTGGGGGGGGGGCGGTGCGTCCAACTAGCGAACGACGTCGAGAGAGAGAGGGGAGGGAGCGGGGGCTCACCGAGCGGCACACACGGTGGCCCTTGGCGGCTTAGTAGCTGCAGAGGGCGTCGCCGGAGTTGGGGATGAGCGGCGGCGAGGCGGAGGAAGAAGACGACCTCGCCCACGACGCTGCGACGTTACGGAGCTCGAACCAACGGTCGAGGACGACGAGGAGGGCGACGAGGGAGACCGGCGACACGTTGGCGCGGTGCGGGGAGGACGGTGGCCACGGCTACGTGACGGCCACGGCCATGGAAGCGCTCGGACGGGGCGGATCTGAGGAGCAAGACGGAGGCGGAGATCGAGGAGGAGAGCAGGGGCCAATTGGGGAGGGGGGCCCGAGGGGGCGCGGCGTCGGCACCCTTATCCTCTCTAGGGGCCTGTAGCAGCGTGGGGCAGCGAGCTGGTCCGTCGGCGACGCGGGCGCGGTCGGACGAACAGTGGGGGGCGTGGGGAGGAGGTGACAGAGGTGGGGAGGTGGCAGCTGGGCCACCTGGGCCGGCCGGGTGCGAGGGAATGGGCTGAAGCCCAGGGGGGAGCTAGTGGGGTCTTTCTCCTTTCCTTTGGTTCCTTTTCTTTTCTTTTTTTTGTTTCTGTTTTGTATTTTCTTATATTTATTTCTTTTTCCTTTTCTGTTTTATTTAATTTAGGGCATTAGGTATTTTATAAAAATGTGTTTGTTGCACCATAATTACCTTTGTAATATTCGGCAACCACCGAACAATTTTGTTTTAATTTTTGAAAACTTTTATTGTTATCATTAATTTGAATTTGAATTTCGAACGGTTTCGAATTATTGCGAGGATAGCAACAGTAACCGAGGTGTCATGGCACGATTAGCGTGGGATTTCTATAGCATGATTATCCGGGCGTTACAAATCTCCTCCACTACAAGAAATCTCGTCCCGAGATTTAGGAGGTAGAAGGAAACAGTGCGGGGTATTCATCACGAAGACGATCCTCGCGTTCCCAGGTGGCTTCGTCTTCAGAGTGAGTCGACCACTGGACCTTGAGGAACTTGATCGCCTTCTGACGTGTGCGGCGTTCAGCTTGGTCGAGAATGCGGACCGAATGCTCTTTATATGAGAGGTCCTGTTGCAATTCGAGCACTTCATGATCCTCTGCTCGGATTGGGTCCTTGAAGCAGCGTCGGAGTTGTGACACGTGGAACACATCATGGACCTGAGAAAGGTTCGGCGGAAGCTCCAGTTGATATGCCACCTTTCCACGCCTTTTGAGAATAGTGAAAGGACCAATATAGCGGGGAGCTAGCTTTCCTTTGATCCCGAAGCGGTGTGCACCCTTCATTGGTGTAACTCGAAGATAAGCCTTTTCGCCAGGTTGATAGACCATGTCTTGGTGATGACGTTCATACTGACTTTTGTGACGTGACTGAGCAGTCTTGAGATTCTCGCGAATAATGCGAACTTGTTCTTCGGCCTGTTGGATAATATCCGGACCAAAGAGTGGACGTTCCCCCGTTTTTGACCAGTTCAGAGGGGTTCGACACTTTCGTCCATATAGCACTTCGAAGGGGGACATCTTCAGACTAGCTTGATAGCTATTATTATAAGAGAACTCGGCATATGGAAGAGATTCCTCCCATTTCTTGCCGAATGATATTACACAAGCTCGAAGCATGTCTTCGAGAACTTGGTTGACACGTTCAACCTGTCCTTGCGACTGAGGATGAAACGCAGTACTGAACGACAGATGAGTTCCCATAGCTTCTTGGAAACTCGCCCAAAACCTTGAAGTGAATAAGCTGCCACGGTCTGAACTGATAACTAGTGGAATACCGTGAAGTGAAACAATTCTGGCCATGTAGAGAGTAGCAAGCTGACTAGCAGTGATTGTCTCTTTGACCGCCAGAAAATGGGCAACTTTGGAAAGCCGGTCAATGACGACAAGAATAGCATCATTACCTTTCTGCGATTTGGGAAATCCAGTGACGAAGTCCATTTCAACATGGTCCCATTTCCATTCAGGAATAGAGATAGGTTGCAGAGTTCCAGCAGGCCTTTGATGCTCTGCTTTGATTCGGCGACAAACGTCACACTCAGCAACATAACGAGCAATGTCCTGCTTCATATTAGACCACCAGAATCTTTGACGAATATCCTGGTACATCTTTGTACTACCAGGATGGATGGACAGAGGCGTATCATGGGCTTCTTGCATAACCCTTTTAGTCTTATCCAGGTTTTTCTTCGAACATGGTACCACTAGGCGGCCTTTGAAATACAAGGCGCCATCGTCGACGATAGTGAAGAATGAGGGCTTTCCTTCTACTAGATGGCGTTTAATCTTATGGACTTCAGAGTCATAACCTTGAATAGTCTTTATACCAGCTACGAGATCTGGTACGACAGCCAGGGTATTTAGAGAACCCTTAGTAACAACAAGAAGATTCATCTTGCGGAACTCCGGGGGAGGGGGAGCGAGTGCTCCAGGAGGAACAATATGGAGGTTCAGCTTTCTAAATTCTTCGACAAGCGAGGGCTGAACTTGGTGAACCTGGAGGTGGTTGCAGTAAGACTTGCGGCTCAAGGCATCAGCCATTACATTAGCCTTGCCGGGGGTATAAGATATACCTACGTCAAAGTCTGCAACAGTCTCCATCCATCTCTGCTGGCGAAGGTTCAGATCTGGCTGAGTAAACAGATACTTCAGACTTTGGTGGTCGGTGAAGATCTCGCAACGATTACCGAGAAGGTAATGTCGCCACTGCTTTAGTGCATGAATGACAGCAGCAAGCTCGAGGTCGTGAACTGGGTAGTTCTCTTCGTGAGGGCGCAATTGTCGAGAGGCATAGGCAATCACTTTGCGCTCCTGCATTAGGACACAGCCTAATCCTTGACGGGAAGCGTCGCAGTAAATGACGAAGTCCTTCTTAGTATCAGGAGGAGCTAGTACTGGGGCAGAAGTCAACTTGTCTTTGAGTGCCTGGAAGCTTTCCTGACATTTGTCTGTCCACTGGAACTTGACGCCCTTATGCAACAGGTTAGTCAGAGGCCTGGCAATCTTGGAGAAGTTCTCGACGAATCGACGGCAATAGCTGGCGAGACCGAGAAAACTTCTGACTTGCTTGACATTCTTCGGAGGAGTCCAATCAAGAATAGCCTGAACTCGTTCAGGGTTGACGGCAATACCATCCTTGGAGATGACATGCCCAAGATAGGTTACTTCGGGGAGCCAGAATTCACACTTGGAATACTTAGCATACAGCTGATGCTCCCGAAGCTTTTCCAACACAAGACGAAGATGTTCAGCATGTTCTTCCTTGTTCTTGGAAAATACAAGGATATCGTCCAAATAAACCACGACGAACTTGTCGAGGTAATCCATGAATATATAGTTCATCAGACGAGAGAAGGTGGCTGGAGCATTGGTTAAGCCGAAAGACATGACGGTGTACTCGTATGAACCATAACGAGTCACAAAGGCGGTCTTTGGGATATCCTCTTCACGAACACGGATCTGGTGGTAACCCAACCTCAAGTCGAGTTTAGAGAACACTGATGAACCAGCCAGTTGATCATACAGATCATTGATCCGAGGAAGAGGATACTTATTCTGAATGGTAGCTTGGTTTATAGGACGGTAGTCTTGGACCAATCGGTTTGTCCCATCCTTCTTCTTGACAAAGAGAGAAGGTGCTCCCCAAGGAGAGCAACTTGGGCGAATGAAACCACTTCGAAGAGATTTATCGATTTCCTCCTTAAGCTCAAGGAGTTCATGCGGCGGCATCTTGTAGGGACGCTTGGCTATAGGAGTGGTGCCTGGTTTCAAGTCGATGACGAATTCGACAGCTCTAGCAGGGGGAATCCCTGGGAGTTCTTCAGGAAAGACGTCGAGGAAGTCACGCACGACGGGAATGTTTTCAATGCCCTCGAGTGGTGCGGCGTTCAATGCATTCAGTGCATAGAGCCTTGCCTCGGCATTCTGAACCAGACGAGCATTGTAGCTTATTATTTCATCAGAAGGGTGTAGCAGATGGACGGTCTTGGTGGCGCAAACGATAGAAGCAGTATGCGCCTTTAACCAATCCATTCCCAGAATGAGGTCAATGTTAGACGACTTCAGGATAATGGGTGAGGCGCGAAATTCCAACCCTTCGATTTCCACAGGGACGTCGATGCCAACCATGGAGGTCTGACATTGTCCCGCGGGGTTTTTTACCACTACCGAAGTGTTCATCTGCTCACATTTAACGTCGTGCTTGTATGCAAAATCTTCTGACATGAATGAATGCGATGCACCTGTATCAAATAAAACGGATGCTGGTACTGAATTTACGAGGAGTGTACCCATCACAGTAGCAGGCTGGTCTTGAGCTTCGTCGAGATCAACGTGGTTGGCATGAACACGACCATAAGACTTGGCACTGTTGTTGCGGGGCTGGTTGCTTCCACGGCCAGTTGCGGGAAGGGCCAGTTGATTCTGATTCTGATTCTGATAGCAATTCCTGGCAAGGTGACCTGATTGACCACACTTGTAGCACAGACCATTATTAGGAGTGGGAACAGGAGCTTGTAGTGGTGGAGCTGGAAGTCTTGGCTGCCTAGTTGGAGGAGCAGGCAGACGAGGTGCAGCATAGGTCTGCCTTGGGGCAGGTGCATTCGGCTGGTACATGCTGTTGGGAATCCATATCTTGCGCTTCTGCGAAGACGGGCCCGAAGATGAGCCCGTGTCACGGTTGCGCCTGTGAGAGCTCTGGTATTCCTGCAGACCAGTTTCGACATTGATGGCTTTGTTCACCAGAGTGGCGAAATTAGCAAAGTCATGCACTAGAAGTGCGAGCTTGATGCCAGCTTGAAGGCCATCACGGAACTTCTCCTGTCTGCGTGCATCAGTTGCAATGTCCTCTTCAGCATATCGGGACAAGTCCAGAAACTCCCGCTGGTAAGCTTCCACAGTTTTGTTGCCTTGGGTGAGGTTGCGGAACTCACGCTTCTTCCGGTCCATGACTCCCTGAGGAATGAAGCGAGCACGGAAGGCAGCTTGGAAGTCTGGCCAGGTGATGATTGTTCCAGCTGGCAGAGTACGCCTGTGGCTGTCCCACCATTGAGCCACGGGTCCTTTCAGGAAGAAGGAAGCAAAGGTGACATAGCTGGCAGGGGCTACATCAGCAGACTCCATCTCATAGGTGATGTCACGGAGCCAGTCGTCAGCATCCAGAGGCTGAGTTGAGCTGCGGTACACGGTTGGGTTGAGGCGCATGAAATCCTGCAGAGTCACTTGGGTTGGCTGCTGGTTCATATTGGGGCGAGGAAACTGAGCCATAATATTCTCCATGAACTGACGATTCAGCTCAAACTGTTGCATCATCCCAGCCATGTACTCAGGCGGTGGTGGGGCGTTGCCACCACGACCACGACCACCTGGTCTAACCATCCTGCTAATATATAACAGTGGTAGTTCAGCATTGAGAAATTTGCAAAGACAAGAATCATTCATGATGAAACATGCACAACGAAAGCAGCACGATAGATACTACATAGTAGTCGGCATATCTTACAAAAGAGATCATGCATAGAGTTTGTTACACAGAGTTCGGTACACAGGCTAAGACATCATAGGCGGCACACAGGCTCGCGGCGAATGCATCTAACACTAACAAGCAAGTCTACATCAGTCCCATGCGGTACTGCGGAGGTAGGTGTAGCCCGACAGCTGGTAGTGACGCGAAGGGAAGACCTCCACGCGAGTAGCCTGGGGTCCGCGGATACTCTGGCGCGGAACCCGATGCGCAGGTGGCAGGAGAGGACCCAATGCAGGAGAGTAGCCTCCCACATCTGGCCAGCCGACGCCCTGGGGCATGACGGTCCGGGCAGGGTAGATCGCAGAACGCGACAGATCACCAGAGCGGACAGAGGAGTGCAACAGCGTCAGAGCATGATACAGGTGCTGACGGGTGGTGTACAGCTCGTGGCGAAGAGCTCGGTTAGCTCTATCCAACCCATCAGCATGCAGAACCAGGTTCTGATGGTAGAAGGGCTCTCGGGTGACAGTGGAGTAGGCAGCAGTGTAGTATCCCTCCGTACCAACATCGAATGCGATAGCAATGTGCCTGAAGGGGGAGGTATCCAACTCCTGATACTCTCCACGAAGACGTGTCAGAGCAGCATAAGCAGCATCGTGGACCGCCATATCGATAGTCACTCCAACTCCATGAGCAGTGTGCAGCACGGTAGTGGAGTCATACTCCCGAGAGTAGAGGTGGACGATGGCACGGTACTGCTCCTGGTTGAAGTCCTGATACTCCTCATAGACGGTGTACTCAAGGTGCCAGCGATAACCCAGATAGGTCATCATCTCAACCAACACAGCAGGTGATCCTGAGGCACCAATGGTCGTCGTGTGGCGCACGACCTGCCTCGTGGGTTCCATCTGAAAACAAGGATGTTTTCACAGGAGTCAAATGACAATGTGGATAATGTTCAAATACCATTCTAAAGAATAACTAGGGCTTATCCAACTTTGGGGTGAACGTGGTCACGGGATCCTAGTGTTAGAGTTAGTAAAATCGTTTAACCCGAGTAGGAGAGAGTTCAGTGTCCCAGAGTAAGGATCGAGGAGTAAAAGAGCCTAATACCACCCAGATGGCGATGTGGGCCCGTAAGGCACACAACCATGTTAGTAAAGTTTTGTAATGTCTAGACTCAACTTCGGCCAAGAAGTGTGGAAGGGGGATTCCTACAGGCAGTCGGCTCTGATACCAACTTGTGACGCCCCCGATTCAACCGTACACTAATCATACACGCAAACGTGTACGATCAAGATCAGGGACTCACGGGAAGATATCACAACACAACTCTACAAATAAAATAAGTCATACAAGCATCATATTACAAGCCAGGGGCCTCGAAGGCTCGAATACAAGAGCTCGATCATAGACGAGTCAGCGGAAGCAACAATATCTGAGTACAGACATAACTTAAACAAGTTTGCCTTAAGAAGGCTAGCACAAACTGGGGTACAGATCGAAAGAGGCGCAGGCCTCCTGCCTGGGATCCTCCTAAACTATTCCTGGTCGTCGTCAGCGGGCAGCACGTAGTAGTAGGCACCTCCGGTGTAGTAGGAGTCGTCGTCGAAGGTGGCGTCTGGCTCCTGGGCTCCAACATCTGGTTGCGACAACCAGGTAGAAGGGATAGGGGGAAAAGAGGGAGAAAGCAACCGTGAGTACTCATCCAAAGTACTCGCAAGCAAGGAGCTACACTACATATGTATGCATTGGTATCAACTGGAATAAGGCTATCATATGTGGACTGAACTGCAGAATGCCGGAATAAGAGGGGGATAGCTAGTCCTTTCGAAGACTACGCTTCTGGCAGCCTCCGTCTTGCAGCATGTAGAAGAGAGTAGACTGAAGTCCTCCAAGTATCATCACATAGCATAATCCTAACCGATGATCCTCCCCTCGTCGCCCTGTGAGAGAGCGATCACCGGTTGTATCTGGCACTTGGAAGGGTGTGTTTTATTAAGTATCCGGTTCTAGTTGTCATAAGGTCAAGGTACAACTCCAAGTCGTCCTGTTACCGAAGATCACGGCTATTCGAATAGATTAACTTCCCTGCAGGGGTGCACCACATAACCCAACACGCTCGATCCCATTTGGCCGGACACACTTTTCTGGGTCATGCCCGGCCGCGGAAGATCAACACGTCGCAGCCCCACCTAGGCACAACAGAGAGGCCAGCACGCCGGTCTAAACCTAAGCGCACAGGGGTCTGGGCCCATCGCCCATAGCACACCTGCACGTTGCGTACGCGGCCAGAGAGCAGACCTAGCAACCTCCATTTCAAAGGAAGTCACGTTACGCGGTCCAACCCGGCGCGCGCCGCTCAGTCGCTGGCGTCACGAAGTGCTTCGGCTGATACCACGACGTCGAGTGCCCATAACTTTCCCCGCGTAGATGGTTAGTGCGTATAGGCCAGTAGCCAGACTGAGATCAAATACCAAGATCTCGTTAAACGTGTTAAGTATCTATGAACACCGACCAGGTCTAGGCCCACCTCTCTCCTATGTGGTCTCAACCTGCCCTGTTGCTCCGCCTCAAAGTAACAGTCGGGGGCCGTCGGGAACCCAGGCCCACCTCTACCGGGATGGAGCCACCTGCCCCTTCAGCCCCCATCTCCGAACAGTATCACAGGTAATGTAACTGTGTAAAGTATATTGTATATGCCCGTGATCACCTCCCGAAGTGATCACGGCCCAGTAGTATAGCATGGCAGACGGACAAGAGTGTAGGGCCACAGATGGAACACTAGCATCCTATACTAAGCAGTAGGATAGCAGGTAATGGTAACAACAGTAGTAGCAAGGACAGGCTATGCATCAGGATAGGAATAACGAAAAGCAGTAACATGCTTCACTACTCTAATGCAAGCAGTATAGAGAAGAGTAGGCGATATCTGGTGATCAAAAGGGGGGGCTTGCCTGGTTGCTCTGGCAAGAGAGAGTGGTCGTCAACACCGTAGTCGTACTGGGTAGCAGCGGCGTCGGTCTCGGTGTCTAGCGAGAGAAGAGGGGGAAGAAACAATAAATATAATGCAAACAATTGCATGACGATGCATGACATGACAAAGCGTGATGCTAGGTGTGCCCTAACGCGGTACGAGGTGGTACCGGTGAAAGGGGGAAACATCCGGGAAATTATCCCCGGTGTTTCGCGTTTTCGGACAAACGAACCGGAGGGGGAAAGTTGCGTGTTCGCTATGCTAGGGATGCGTGGCGGACGAACGGGCTGCGTATTCGAATTCGTCTCGTCGTTCTGAGCAACTTTCATGTATAAAGTATTTTCATCCGAATTACGGATTAAAAGATATGATTTTCTAAAAATTTAAATCATTTTCTGATTTTAATTATTTATTTAAACCCAACATTATCCAAAATAGTGAATGTTGACGCAGGCATGACATCATAGTGATGTCAGCAGGTCAACTGGTCGGTTGACCAGTCAAACCAGACAAGTGGGTCCAGTGGGACCCACATGTCATTGATAGGGTACTAACAGAGTTTTAAAACTAACTAAATAGGCTAATTAGTGGGTGGGGCCCGGTAGTCAGTGAGAGATTAGTGTTTAATTAAATAATTTAATTAATTAGCAAATTATCTATTTAATTTTATTCGTTTTAGACATGGGGCCCGCATGTCAGTGGCAGTAGCTGCCACGTCAGCAGTTGACTGGGTCAACCCAGTCAACTAGGACCCGCAGGGCCCGCTGGCAGTGGCCTTGGGGTGGCCCCAGGCCAACCACGTAGGCGGCGGCCGGCGTTTGGCCGCCGGCGACGTCAAAACGCGGCGGGGGCTCCCGGGCCTCGTCGGGATTTCGCTACACGGCGCCGTTCGGCGCGCAGCTTGGTCCAGCCGAACGGCCACTCGATGCCGCGTCGAGTGGGGGTGGTGGTATGGCCGGACTTGGCCAGAATCGGCACCGGCGACGAGCAGAGGCGGCGGCGCGTACGGGTGCTAGACGGAAACGGCGCTACGGAGCAAGGTAGGCCGCGTGGGAGGGGCGTTCGGTCGAGAGCGAGGAGCTGCATCGAACCATGCCGGTGGCGTGGCCGGAGGAGGGCCGCAGCGTCACCGGCGACGAGCGGGGCGGACGCCGGCGTTCGGCCACGGTGGGGAACACCTATGCTGGCCACGGTAGGACCAACGGGTGGTCGCTCCGGGTTCCTACCGCGATGCTGAGCACGATAGGCATGAGCCCGGGACCAAATGGTCACCGGACGGCTGCCGGCGACGAGCGCGTGCGGCGATGCGCTCGGGCAAGTTGTGTTGGGGAACGTAGCATAAATTCAAAATTTTCCTACATGTCACCAAGAGCTATCTATGGAGTCACCTAGCAACGAGGGAGGAGTGGATCTACATACCCTTGTAGATCGCGCGCGGAAGCGTTCAAGAGAACGGGGTTGATGGAGTCGTACTCGTCGTGATTCAAATCACCGATGATCCTAGCGCCGAACGGACGGCACCTTCGCGTTCAACACACAAACGGAGCAGCGACGTCTCCTCCTTCTTGATCCAGCAAGGGGGAAGGAGAGGTTGATGGAGATCCAGCAGCACGACGGCGTGGTGGAAGTAGCGGGATTCCAACAGGGCTTCGCCAAGCGCTGCGGGAGGAGGGAGATGTGTCATGGGAGGGAGAGGGAGGCGCCAGGGCTTAGATTAGGTTGCCCTCCCTTCCTCCCACTATATATAGGGCCAAGGGAGAGGGGGAGGGCGCAGCCTTGCCCCTTCCTCCAAGGAAGGGTGCGGCCAAGGGGGGGAGGAGTCCATCCTCCCCAAGGCACCTCGGAGGTGCCTTCCCCCTTTAGGACTCTCCCTTTTTCCTCTACTCTTGGCGCATGGGCCTCTTGGGGCTGGTGCCCTTGGCCCATATAGGCCAAGGCGCACCCCCTACAGCCCGTGTGGCCTCCCGGGGCAGGTGGCCCCACCCGGTGGACCCCCGAGACCCTTCCGGTGGTCCCGGTACAATATCGGTGACCCCGAAACTTGTCACCGATGGCCGAAATAGCACTTCCTATATATAATTCTTTACCTTCGGACCATTCCGGAACTCCTTGTGACGTCCGGGATCTCATCCGGGACTCCGAACAACTTTCGGGTTACCGCATACTAATATGTCTATAACCCTAGCGTCACCGAACCTTAAGTGTGTAGACCCTACGGGTTCGGGAGACATGCAGACATGACCGAGATGACTCTCCGGTCAATAACCAACAACGGGATCTGGATACCCATGATGGCTCCCACATGTTCCACGATGATTTCATCGGATGAACCACGATGTCAAGGACTTAATCAATCCCGTATGCAATTCCCTTTATCTAGCGGTACGATACTTGCCCGAGATTCGATCGTCGATATCCCGATACCTTGTTCAATCTCATTACCGGCAAGTCTCTTTTACTCGTTCCGTAACACATCATCCCGTGATCAAATCCTTGATCACATTGTGCACATTACGATGATGTCCTACCGAGTGGGCCCAGAGATACCTCTCCGTTTACACGGAGTGACAAATCCCAGTCTCGATTCGTGCCAACTCAATAGACACTTTCGGAGATACCCGTAGTGTACCTTTATAGCCACCCAGTTACGTTGTGACGTTTGGCACACCCAAAGTATTCCTACGGTATCCGGGAGTTGCACAGTCTCATGGTCTAAGGAAATGATACTTGACATTAGAAAAGCTTTAGCATACGAACTACACGATCTTGTGCTATGCTTAGGATTGGGTCTTGTCCATCACATCATTCTCCTAATGATGTGATCCCGTTATCAACGACATCCAATGTCCATGGTCAGGAAACTATAACCATCTATTGATCAATGAGCTAGTCAACTAGAGGCTTACTAGGGACATGGTGTTGTCTATGTATCCACACATGTATCTGAGTTTCCTATCAATACAATTCTAGCATGGATAATAAACGATTATCACGAACAAGGAAATATAATAATAATCAATTTATTATTGCCTCTAGGGCATATTTCCAACAGTCTCCCACTTGCACTAGAGTCAATAATCTAGTTCACATCGATATGTGATTAACACTCAAGGTCACATCCCTATGTGACTAACACCCAAAGAGTTTACTAGAGTCAATAATCTAGTTCACATTTACCATGTGATTAACACTCGATGAGTTCTGGGTTTGATCATGTTATGCCTGTGAGAGAGGTTATAGTCAACGGGTCTGCAACATTCAGATCCGTATGTACTTCGCAAATCTCTACGCTATATTTGGAGCTATTCCAAATAATTGTTCTACTTGGAGCTATTCTAAATTCTTGCTCCATTATACGTATCCGGTATCTCTACTCAGAGCTATCCGGATAGGTGTTAAGCTTGCATCGACGTAACCCTTTACGACGAACTCTTTTACCACCTCCATAACCGAGAAAATTCCTTAGTCCACTAGTTACTAAGGATAACTTTGACCGCTGTCCTGTGATCCATTCTTGGATCACTCTTGTACCCCTTGACTGACTCATGGCAAGGCACACTTCAGGTGCGGTACACAGCATAGCATACTATGGAGCCTATGTCTAAGCATAGGGGACGACCTTCGTCCTTTCTCTCTGTTCTACCGTGGTCGAGCTTTAAGTCTTAACTTCGTACCTTACAACTCAGGCAAGAACTCCTTCTTTGACTGATCCATCTTGAACACCTTCAAGATGATGTCAAGGTATGTGCTCATTTGAAAGTACCATTAAGCGTTTTGATTTATCCTTATAGATCTTGATGCTCAATGTTCAAGTAGCTTAATCCAGGCTTTCCATTGAAAAACATTTTCCAAATAACCCTATATGCTTTCCAGAAATTCTACGTCACTTCTGATCAACAATATGTCAACAACATATACTTATCAGAAATTCTATAGTGCTCCCACTCACTTCTTTGTAAATACAAGTTTCTCATAAACTTTGTATAAACCCAAAATCTTTGATCATCTCATCAAAGCGTACATTCCAACTCCGAGATGCTTACTCCAGTCCTTAGAAGGATTGCTGGAGCTTTGTATACTTATTAGCATCTTTCAGGATTGACAAAACCTTCCGGTTGTATCACATACAACTTTTCCTCAAAAATCGTCGAGGAAATAATGGTTTTTGGCATCCTATCTGCAAGATTTCATAAATAATGCAGTAATCGCTAATATAATTCCAACAGACTCTTAGCATCGCTACGAGTGAGAAAGTCTCATCATAGTCAACTCCTTGAACTTGTCGGAAAACATCTTAATGACAAGTCGAGCTTTCTTAATGGTGACATTTACCATCATTGTCCGTCTTCCTTTTAAAATCCATCTGTACTCAATAGCCTTACGAACATCGAGCCGTTCTGCCAAAGTCTACACTTTGTTTTCATACATGGATCCTCTCTTGGATTTTATGGCCTCGAGCCATTTATCGGAATCCGGGCCCACCATCGCTTCTCCATAGCTCGTAGGTTCATTGTTGTCTAGCAACATGACTTCCAAGACAGGATTACGTACCACTCTGAAGTAGTACGCATCCTTGTCATCCCACGAGGTTTGGCAGTGACTTGATCTGAAGTTCCATGATCACTATCATAAGCTTCCACTTCAATTGGTGTAGGTGCCACAGGAACAACTCTTTGTGCCCTGCTATACACTAGTTGAAGTGACGGTTCGATAACCTCATCAAGTCTTCACCATCCTCCCACTCAATTCTTTCGAGAGAAACTTTTCCTCGAGAAAGGACCCGATTCTAGAAACAATCCCTTATTGCTTTCGGATCTGAGACAGGAGGTATACCCAACTGTTTTGGGTGTCCTATGAAGATGCACTTATCCGCTTTGGGTTCGAGCTTATCAGCCTAAACTTTTTCACATAAGCGTCACAGCCCCAAACTTCTAAGAAATGACAGCTTAGGTTTCTCTAAACCATAGTTCATACGGTGTCATCTCATCGGAATTACGTGGTGCCCCTTTTAAAGTGAATGCGGTTGTCTCTAATGCCTAACCCATAAACTATCATGGTAATTCGATAAGAGACATCATGGTATGCATCATATCCAATAGGGTGCAGTTATGATGTTCGGACACACCATCACACTATGGTGTTCCAGGCTGTATTAGTTGTGAAACAATTTCCACAATGTCTTAATTCTGTGCCAAACTCGTAATTCAGATATTCATCTCTATGATCATATCATAGATATTTTATCCTCTTATCACGACGATCTTTCAACTTCACCCTGAAATTACTTGAACCTTTCAATAATTCAGACTCGTGATTCATCAAGTAAATATACTCAACATCATCTGTGAAGTAAGAACATAACGATATCCACTACATGCCTCAGCACTCATTGGACTGCACACATCAAAATGTATTACTTCCAACAAGTTACTTTCTAGTTCCATTTTACTGAAAACGGCTTTCAGCCATCTTGCCCATGTGGTATGATTTGCATGTCTCAAGTGATTCAAAATCAAGTGAGTCCAAACGGTCCATTTGCATGGAGTTTCTTCATGCATATACACCGATAGACATGGTTCGCATGCCTCAAACCTTTCAAAAACGAGTGAGCCCAAAGATCCATCAACATGGAGCTTCTTCATGCGTTTTATACCGATATGACTTACGTGGCAGTGCCACAAGTAGGTGGTACTATCATTGCTATCTTTTGGCATGAACATGTGTATCACTACGATCGAGATTCAATGAACCATTCATTTTAGGTGTAAGACCATTGAAGGTATTATTCAAATAAACAGAGTAACCATTATTCTCCTTAAATGAATAACCGTATTGCGATAGACATAATCCAATCATGTCTATGCTCAACGCAAACACCAATCGCGATGGTAGAGGGAGCGTACAATATTTGATCATATCAACATTGGAAACACTTTCAACACATATCGTCAGCTCACCTTTAGCTAGTCTCCGTTTATTCCGTAGCTTTTATTTCGAGTTACCAACACTTAGCAACCGAACCGGTATCTAATACCCTGGTGCTACTAGGAGTACTAGTAAAGTACACATTAACACAATGTATATCCAATATACTTCTATCAACTTTGCCAGCCTTCTCATCTACCAAGTATCTAGGGTAATTCTGCTCCAGTGGCTGTTCCCTTTATTATAGAAGCACTCAGTCTCGGGTTTGGGTTCAACCTTGGGTTTTTTCACTAGAGCAGCAGCTGAATTGCCGTTTCATGAAGTATCCCTTTGTTCCCTTGCCCTTCTTGAAACTAGTGGTTTCACCAACCATCAACAATTGATGCTCCTTCTTGATTTCTACTTTCGCGGTGTCAAACATCGCGAATATCTCAAGGATCATCATATATGTCCCTGATATATCATAGTTCATGACGAAGCTCTAGCAGCTTGGTGGTAATGACTTCAGAGAACCACCACTATTTCATCTGGAAGATCAACTCCCACTCGATTCAAGCGATTGTTGTACTTAGACAATCTGAGCACAAGCTCAACAATTGAGCTTTTCTCCCTTAGTTTGTAGGCTAAGAAAATCGTCGGAGGTCTTATACCTCGACTTGGGCACAAGCCTGAAATCCCAATTTCAGCCTTCGAAACATCTCATATGTTTCGCGACGTTCCAAAACGTCTTCGGTGCCCCAACTCTAAACCGTTTAACTGAACTATCACGTAGTTATCAAAATTTGTATGTCAGATGTTCCCAACATCTACAGACGACGTTCGAGGTTCAGCACACTGAGCGGTGCATTAAGGAGATAAGCCTTCTATGAAGCAAATGAGGACAATCCTCAGTTTACGGACCTAGTCCGCATAATTGCTACTATCAACTTTCAACTAAATTTTTCTCTAGGAACATATCTAAATAGTAGAACTGAAGCGCGAGCTACGACATAATTTGCAAAATCCTTTTGACTATGTTCAAGATAATTAAGTTCATCTTATGAACTCCCACTCAGATAGACATCCCTCTAGTCATCTAAGTGATTACAAGATCCGAGTCAACTAGGCCGTGTCCGATCATCACGTGAGACGGACTAGTCAAAGTCGGTGAACATCTTCATGTTGATCATATCTACCATACGACTCATGCTCGACCTTTCGGTCTTCTGTGTTCTGAGGCCATGTCTATACACATGCTAGGCTCGTCAAGTCAACCTAAGTGTTTGCATGTGTAAATCTGTCTTACACCCGTTGTATGTGAACGTTTGGATCAAACACCTGATCATCACGTGGTGCATTGAAACAACAAACTGTCGCAACGGTGCACAGTTAGGGGGAACACTTTCTTGAAATTTTAATGAGGGATCATCTTATCTACTATCGTCGTTCTAAGCAAATAAGATGTATAAACATGATAAACATCACATGCAATCAAATAGTGACATGATATGGCCAATATCATATTGCTCCTTTTGATCTCCATCTTCGGGGCTCCATGATCATCATCGTCACCGGCATGACACCATGATCTCCATCATCATGATCTCCATCATCGTGTCTTCTTGAAGTTGTCACGTCATCTATTACTTCTACTACTACAGCTAACGGTTAGCAATAAAGTAAAGTAATTACATGACGTTTATGTTGACACGCAGGTCATAAATAAATTAAGACAACTCCTATGGCTCCTGCCGGTTGTCATACTCATCGACATGCAAGTCGTGATTCCTATTACAAGAACATGATCAATCTCATACATCACATATATCATTCATCACATCCTTTTGGCCATATCACATCACATAGCATACCCTGCAAAAACAAGTTAGACGTCCTCTAATTGTTGTTTGCATGTTTTACGTGGCTGCTATGGGTTTCTAGCAAGAACGTTTCTTACCTACGCAAAGACCACAACATGATATGCCAATTGCTATTTACCCTTCATAAGGACCCTTTTCATCGAATCCGATCCGACTAAAGTGGGAGAGATGGACACCCGCTAGCCACCTTATGCAACTAGTGCATGTATGTCGGTGGAACCAGTCTCACGTAAGAGTACGTGTAAGGTCGGTCCGGGCTGCTTCATCCCACGATGCCGCTGAATCAAGATTGGACTAGTAACGGTAAGCATATTGAACAAAATCAACGCCCACAACTACTTTGTGTTCTACTCGTGCATAGAAACTACGCATAGACCTAGCTCATGATGCCACTGTTGGGGAACGTAGCATAAATTCAAAATTTTCCTACGTGTCACCAAGATCTATCTATGGAGTCATCTAGCAACGAGGGAGGAGTGGATCTACATACCCTTGTAGATCGCGCGCGGAAGCGTTCAAGAGAACGGGGTTGATGGAGTCATACTCGTCGTGATTCAAATCACCGATGATCCTAGCGCCGAACGGACGACACCTCCGCGTTCAACACACGTACAGAGCAGCGACGTCTCCTCCTTCTTGATCCAGCAAGGGGGAAGGAGAGGTTGATGGAGATCCAGCAGCACGACGGCGTGGTGGAAGTAGCGGGATTCCAACAGGGCTTCGCCAAGCACTGCGGGAGGAGGGAGATGTGTCATGGGAGGGAGAGGGAGGCGCCAGGGCTTAGATTAGGTTGCCCTCCCTTCCTCCCACTATATATAGGGCCAAGGGAGAGGGGGAGGGCGCAGCCTTGCCCCTTCCTCCAAGGAAGGGTGCGGCCAAGGGGGGGAGGAGTCCATCCTCCCCGAGGCACCTCGGAGGTGCCTTCCCCCTTTAGGACTCTCCCTTTTTCCTCTACTCTTGGCGCATGGGCCTCTTGGGGCTGGTGCGCTTGGCCCATATAGTCCAAGGCGCACCCCCTACAGCCCATGTGGCCCCCCGAGGCAGGTGGCCCCACCCGGTGGACCCCCGGGACCCTTCTGGTGGTCCCGGTACAATACCGGTGACCCTGAAACTTGTCCCGATGGCCGAAATAGCACTTCCTATATATAATTCTTTACCTCCGGACCATTCCGGAACTCCTCGTGACGTCCGAGATCTTATCCGGGACTCCAAAAACTTTCGGGTTACCGCACACTAATGTCTCTATAACCCTAGCGTCACCGAACCTTAAGTGTGTAGACCCTACGGGTTCGGGAGACATGCAGACATGACCGAGATGACTCTCCGGTCAATAACCAACAGCGGGATCTAGATACCCATGTTGGCTCCCACATGTTCCACGATGATCTCATCGGATGATCCACGATGTCAAGGACTTAATCAATCCCGTATGCAATTCCCTTTGTCTAGCGGTACGATACTTGCCCGAGATTCGATCGTCGGTATCCCGATACCTTGTTCAATCTCGTTACCGGCAAGTCTCTTTTACTCGTTCCGTAACACATCATCCCGTGATCAACTCCTTGATCACATTGTGCACATTACGATGATGTCCTACCGAGTGGGCCCAGAGATACCTCTCCGTTTACACGGAGTGACAAATCCCAGTCTCGATTCGTGCCAACCCAACAGACACTTTTGGAGATACCCGTAGTGTACCTTTATAGCCACCCAGTTACGTTGTGACGTTTGGCACACCCAAAGTATTCCTACGGTATCCAGGAGTTGCACAATCTCATGGTCTAAGGAAATGATACTTGACATTAGAAAAGCTTTAGCATACGAACTACACGATCTTGTGCTATGCTTAGGATTGGGTCTTGTCCATCACATCATTCTCCTAATGATGTGATCCCGTTATCAACGACATCCAATGTCCATGGTCAGGAAACTGTAACCATCTATTGATCAACGAGCTAGTCAACTAGAGGCTTACTAGGGACATGGTGTTGTCTATGTATCCACACATGTATCTGAGTTTCCTATCAATACAATTCTAGCATGGATAATAAACGATTATCACGAACAAGGAAATATAATAATAATCAATTTATTATTGCCTCCAGGGCATATTTCGAACAAGTTGGGGGGGGGGCGGCGCGTCCAACTAGCGAACGGCGTCGAGAGAGAGAGGGGAGGGAGCGGGGGCTCACCGAGCGGCACACACGGTGGCCCTTGGCGGCTTAGTAGCTGCAGAGGGCGTCGCCGGAGTTGGGGATGAGCGGTGGCGAGGCGGAGGAAGAAGACGACCTCGGCCACGACGCTGCGACATTACGGAGCTCGAACCAACGGTCGAGGACGACGAGGAGGGCGACGAGGGAGACCGGCAACACGTTGGCACGGTGCGGGGAGGACGGTGGCCACGGCTACGTGACGGCCACGGCCATGGAAGCGCTCGGACGGGGGCGGATCTGAGGAGCGTGACGGAGGCGCAGATCGAGGAGGAGAGCAGGGGGGCAAGTGGGGAGGGGAGCCCGAGGGGGCGCGGCGTCGGCGCCCTTATCCTCTCTAGGGGCCTGTAGCGGCGCGGGGCAGCGAGCTGGTCCGTCGGCGACGCGGGCGCGGTCGGACGAATAGTGGGGGGCGTGGGGAGGAGGTGATAGAGGTGGGGAGGTGGCAGTTGGGCCACCTGGGCCGGCCGGGTGCGAGGGAATGGGCTGAAGCCCAGGGGGGAGCTAGTGGGGTCTTTCTCCTTTCCTTTGGTTCCTTTTCTTTTCTTTTTTTTGTTTCTGTTTTGTATTTTCTTATATTTATTTCCTTTTCCTTTTCTGTTTTATTTAATTTAGGGCATTAGGTATTTTATAAAAATGTGTTTGTTGCACCATAATTACCTTTGTAATATTCGGCAACCACCGAACAATTTTGTTTTAATTTTTGAAAACTTTTATTGTTATCATTAATTTGAATTTGAATTTCGAACGGTTTCGAATTATTGCGAGGATAGCAACAGTAACCGAGGTGTCATGGCACGATTAGCGTGGGATTACTGTAGCATGATTATCCGGGCGTTACAAAGCCAAAGATGTAGAGTTGATAATGAGAGTGCAACTTATTTGTGGCACTGCCATTTAGGTCATATTGGTGTAAAGCGCATGAAGAAACTCCATTCTGATGGACTTCTAGAATCACTTGGTACTTGCGAACCATGCCTCATGGGCAAGATGACTAAAACTCCGTTCTCCGGAACAATGGAGCGAGCAACAGAGTTATTGGAAATCATACATACTGATGTATGTGGTGCAATGAACATTAAAGCTCGTGGCGGATATCGTTATTTTCTCACCTTCACAGATGATTTGAGCAAATATGGGTATATCTACTTAATGAAACATAAGTCTGAAATATTTGGAAAGTTCAAAGAATTTCAGAGTGAAGTGGAAAGTCATTGTAACAAGAAAATCAAGTTTCTACGATCTGATCGTGGAGGTGAATATTTGAGTTATGAGTTTGGACTTCATTTGAAACAATGCGGAATAGTTTTGCAACTCACGCCACCTGGAACACCACAGCGTAATGGTGTGTCCGAATGTCGTAATCGTACTTTGCTAGATATGGTACGATCTATGATGTCTCTCACTAATTTACCGCTATCATTTTGGGGTTATGCTTTAGAGACAACTGCATTCATGTTAAATAGGGCACCATCTAAATCCATTGAGACGACACCTTATGAACTGTGGTTTGGCAAGAAACCCAAGTTGTCGTTTCTTAAAGTTTGGGGATGCGATACTTATGTGAAGAAGCTTCAACCTGATAAGCTCGAACCCAAATAGGAGAAATGTATCTTCATAGGATACCCAAAGGAGATTGTTGGGTACACCTTCTATCACAGATCCGAAGGCAAGATATTCGTTGCTAAGAATGGATCCTTTCTAGAGAAGGAGTTTCTCTCGAAAGAAGTGAGTGGGAGGAAAGTAGAACTTGACGAGGTAATTGTACCTTCTCCCTTATTGGAAAGTAGTTCATCACTGAAATCAGTTCCAGTGATTCCTACACCAGTAAGTGAGGAAGCTAATGATGATGATCATGAAACTTCTGATCAAGTTACTACCGAACCTCGTAGGTCAACCAAAGTAAGATCCGCACCAGAGTGGTACGGTAATCTTGTTCTGGAAGTCATGTTACTTGACCATGACGAACCTAAGAACTATGAGGAAGCAATGATGAGCCCAGATTCCACAAAATGGCTCGAGGCCACGAAATCCGAGATGGGATCCATGTATGAGAACAAAGTGTGGACTTTGGTTGACTTGCCCGATGATCGGCAGGCCATAGAGAATAAATGGATCTTCAAGAAGAAGACTGACGCTGGCGGTAATGTTGCTGTCTACAAAGCTCGACTTGTTGCAAAAGGTTTTCGACAAGTTCAAGGTGTTGACTACGATGAGACCTTCTCACCCGTAGCGATGCTTAAGTCCATCTGAATCATGTTAGCAATTGCCGCATTTTATGATTATGAAATTTGGCAAATGGATGTCAAAACTGCATTCCTTAATGGATACCTTAAAGAAGAGTTGTATATGATGCAACCAGAAGGTTTTGTTGATCCAAAAGGTGCTAACAAAGTGTGCAAGCTCCAGCAATCCATTTATGGACTGGTGCAAGCCTCTTGGAGTTGGAATATATGCTTTGATAGTGTGATCAAAGCATATGGTTTTGTATAGACTTTTAGAGAAGCATGTATTTACAAGAAAGTGAGTGGGAGCTATGTAGCATTTCTGATATTATATGTAGATGACATATTTTTGATCGGAAATGTTACTGAATTTCTATATAGCATAAAAGGATACTTGAATAATAATTTTTCAATGAAAGACCTCGGTGCAGTTGCTTATATATTGGGCATCAAGATCTAGATAGATCAAGACGCTTAATTGGACTTTCACAAAGCACATACCTTGATAAAGTTTTGAAGAAGTTCAAAATGGATCAGGCAAAGAAAGGGTTCTTGCCTGTATTACAAGGTGTGAAGTTGAGTCGGACTCAATGCCTGACCACTGCAGAAGATAGAAAGAAAATGAAAGGTGTTCCCTATGCTTCAGCCATAGGCTCTATCATGTATGCAATGTTGTGTACCAGACCTGATGTGTGCCTTGCTATAAGTTTAGCAGGGAGGTACCAAAGTAATCCAGGAGTGGATCACTGGACAGCGGTCAAGAACATCCTGAAATACCTGAAAAGGACTAAGGATATGTTTCTTGTATATGGAGGTGACAAAGAGCTCGTCGTAAACGGTTACATCGATGCAAGCTTTGACACTGATCCGGATGACTCTAAGTCACAAATCGGATACGTGTTTTTATTAAATGGTGGAGTTGTCAGTTGGTGCAGTTCCAAGCAGAGCGTCGTGACGGGATCTACGTGTGAACCGGAATACATAGCTGCTTCGGAAGCAGCAAATGAAGGAGTCTGGATAAAGGAGTTCATATCCGATCTAGGTGTCATACCTAGTGCGTCATTCCAATGAAAATCTTTTATGACAATACTGGTGCAATTGCCTTGGCAAAAGAATCCAGATTTCACAAGAGAACCAAGCACATCAAGAGACACTTCAATTCCATCCGCGATCAAGTTAAAGAGGGAGACATAGAGATTTTCAAGATACATACGGATCTGAATGTTGCAGACCCGTTGACTAAGCCTCTCTCATGAGCAAAACATGATCAGCACCAAGACTCCATGGGTGTTAGAATCATTACAGTGTAATCTAGACTATTGACTCTAGTGCAAGTGGGAGACTGAAGGAAATATGCCCTATAGGCAATAATAAAGTTGTTATTTATATTTCCTTATATCATGATAAATGTTTATTATTCATGCTAGAATTGTATTAACCGAAAACTTAGTACATGTGTGAATACATAGACAAACATAGTGTCACTAGTTTGCCTCTACTTGACTAACTCGTTGAATCAATGATGGTTATGTTTGCTAACCATAGACATGAGTTGTCATTTGATTAACGAGATCACATCATTAGAGAATGATGTGATTAACTTGACCCATCCATTAGCTTAGCACGATGATTGTTTAGTTTGTTGCTATTGCTTTCTCCATAACTATACATGTTCCTATGACTATGAGATCATGCAACTCCCGAATGCCGGAGGAACACTTTGTGTGCTACCAAACGTCACAATGTTACTGGGTGATTATAAATGTGCTCTACAGGTGTCTCCGATGGTGTTTGTTGAGTTGGCATGGATCAAGATTAGGATTTGTCACTCCGATTGTCGGAGAGGTATCTCTGGGCCCTCTCGGTAATGTACATCACAATAAGCCTTGCAAGCAATGTAGCTAATGAGTTAGTTACGGGATGTAGCATTACAGAACGAGTAAAGAGACTTGCCGGTAACGAGATTGAACTAGGTATTGAGATACCGATGATCGAATCTCGGGCAAGTAACATAGCGATGACAAAGGGAACAACGTATGTTCTTATGCGGTTTGACCGATAAAGATCTTCGTAGAATATGTAGGAACCAATATGAGCATCCAGGTTCCGCTATTGGTTATTGACCGGAGATGAGTCTCGGTCATGTCTACATAGTTCTCGAACCCGTAGGGTCCGCACGCTTAACGTTCGATGACGATCGGTATTATGAGTTTATGTGTTTTGATGTACCGAAGGTAGTTCGGAGTCCCAGATATGATCACGGACATGACGAGGAGTCTCAAAATGGTCGAGACATAAAGATTGATATATTGGACGGCTATATTCGGACACCGGAAGTGTTCTGGGTGATTTCGAAGAAAATTGGAGTGCCGGAGGGGTTACCGGAACCCCCCCATGGAAGTATTGGGCCTTAGTGGGCCTTAGGGGACAGAGAGGGAAGCAGCCCAGGAGGTGCCCCTCCCCTAAAGGGGAGTCCAAATAGGATTAGGGGAGGGGGCACGACCCCTCTTTCCCTCTCCCTCTCCCTCTCTTTCCTTCCCCCTTCCTCCTTCCTAGTAGGACTAGGAAAGGATGAATCCTACTCCTACTAGGAGGAGGATTCCTCCTCTCCTTGGGCTCCACTAGGGCCGGCCGGCCTCCCCCCTTGCTCCTTTATATACGGGGGCAGGGGGCACCCTAGAATACACAAGTTGATTGTTCCAAGCCGTGTGCGGTGCCCCCTCCACCATAATCCTCCTCGGACATATCGTAGCGGTGCTTAGGCGAAGCCTTGTTCCAATAAGAACATCATCACCGTCATCACGCTGTCGTGCTGACGAAGCTCTCCCTCGAAGCTCTACTGGATCATGAGTTCGCGGGATGTCACCGAGCCGAACGTGTGCAGATCACGGAGGTGTCGTACCTTTGGTGCTGGGATCGGTCGATCGTGAAGACGTACGACTAAATCAAGCGTGTTGTCATAACGCTTCCGCTTACGGTCTACGAGGGTACGTAGACAACACTCTTCTCTCTCGTTGCTATGCATCACCATGATCTTGCGTGTGGGTAGGATTTTTTTTGAAATTACTACATTCCCCAACATCCAGTGCTTTGTTCAGGGTAGCAGTGTGGGGGTGAGAGTCAACAATGATATTGAGCACTATTTCCAGACCATGAAAGGATTGTGGGAGGAGTATCCTTTATCTCCAATCCTTTTTATCATTGTTGTCAATATGTTAGCATTCATCATCACAAGAGCAAAGGAGAATGGTCAGGTTGATGGGGGTATCAATTCTACAATATGCGAACGACACTATCAGTTTAATAGAGCATGATATGAGCAATGCAGTTGATATGAAACTTGTCCTTTATCGTTTTGAGAAACTGTCCAAACTTAAAGTAAACTTCCACAAAAGCGAATTATTTTCCTTTGAACGTACCAAAGAAGAGGAAAGCCATTATAAACAACTCTTTGGTTGTCAGGTTGTTAAGTTCCCTTTTACTTATCCGGAGATACCGATTCACTATCTAAACTTACCAATAACGAGTGAAAGTGTATAGACGAAAAGTTTGAAAAGAAGCTCAATTGTATAGAGGACAAGTTTCAAAAGAAGCTCAATTGTATAGAGGACAAGTTTGAAAAGAATCTCAATTGCTCAAAAGGTAAACTGATGTCTTATGGTGGACAATTGGTTCTTGTTAATTAGGCTCTCGCGAAGCTACCTATGTTCATGCTCTCGTTCTTCGAAGGACCAGAAGGGGTGTGGAAAAGACTAAACTTTTAGGGATGCGGGTGTATGCGAGTGGTTTGAGGGTCAGTGTTGGAGACTCCTTTAGAAAAAGTGGTACCATCGGCATTTTATTTCTTGTGACATCGCTTCAGTGGCGGACCGCGTGAAGGTTGAAAACCGCCAGTAACACATTTTTGCTGACAAAAAATGGTTTTACGTAACAAAAGTGGCTTATAAAAAAAGTTGATTTGTAGTGCCTAGACTTTGCTAGGGCATCTTCTTTGGAGTGAAAACCTAAGATCGTGTAGGATCTGGTGACGGTGGCGCTTGCGCAATTTTCCATTCTTGGAGGCGTTGTTGCTGAAGCAATTTTCTCACTGTTGTTCCTTTTTACATAGTACAGACACATATGCTCATACATATGCACATACACTCACCCCTATGAATGCACGCACGCACACCCTACCCCTACGAGCACCTCTGAGAGACTGAGGCGGCACATCATCTTAAGATTGACGAAGTCGTCACAAACGCTTTCGTAGTCGATGAGATCGTCTCCTCCCACTAAACGCACATTGCCAGAAGAACTGAAATACATCTAGGAAAATGCGAGGACCAATGTCAAGTCTTAGAACTTGAACTCTGGTGGGCTGGGAATACCACTATCCTCCTAACCATCCAACCACATGTCGGTTTGTTTTCCACTGTTCGGGTGCTGTTATCAGTGTTGGTTGATGTTAATGGTTGTTTATGTATGCTTGCTTTGATGGGACATTCAAAGTTTTTTTGTGTGTTAGTGCTGATTGTGTGCATTCTAATCGTGTAAAAGTTAGTATGTGCTCTTGATATTTGTATTATCTTGATGCAACATTATGAATCAATAAAAGCCACTCTTTATCAAAAAAATAGATCAAGGAGGTGGTTGTTGGGGAACGTAGCAATAATTCAAAATTTTCCTACGTATCACCAAGATCAATCTATGGAGTCATCTAGCAACGAGGGAGGAGTGGATCTACATACCCTTGTAGATCGCGCGCGGAAGCGTTCAAGAGAATGGGGTTGATGGAGTCGTACTCGTCGTGATCCAAATCACCGATGATCCTAGCGCCGAACGGACGGCACCTCCGCGTTCAACACACATACGGAGCAGCGACGTCTCCTCCTTCTTGATCCAGCAAGGGGGGAGGAGAGGTTGATGGAGATCCAATAGCACGACGGCGTGGTGGTGGAAGTAGCGGGATTCCAACAGGGCTTCGCCAAGCGCTGTGGGAGGAGGGAGATGTGTCATGGGAGGGAGAGGGAGGCGCCAGGGCTTAGGTATGGTTGCCCTCCCTTCCCCCCACTATATATAGGGCCAAGGGAGAGGGGGAGGGTGCAGCCTTGCCCCTTCCTCCAAGGAAGGGTGCGGCCAAGGGGGGAGGAGTCCATCCTCCCCAAGGCACCTCGGAGGTGCCTTCCCCCTTTAGGACTCTCCCCTCCTCTTGTCCCTTTGGCGCATGGGCCTCTTGGGGCTGGTGCCCTTGGCCCATATAGGCCAAGGCGCACCCCCCTACAGCCCATGTGGCCCCTTGGGTCAGGTGGCCCCACCCGGTGGACCCCCGGGACCCTTCCGGTGGTCCCGGTACAATACCGGTGACCCCGAAACTTGTCCCGATGGCCGAAATAGCACTTCCTATATATAATTCTTTACCTCCGGACCATTCCGGAACTCCTCATGACGTCCGGGATCTCATCCAGGACTCCGAACAACTTTCGGGTTACCGCATACTAATATCTCTATAACCCTAGCGTCACCGAACCTTAAGTGTGTAGACCCTACGGGTTCGGGAGACATGCAGACATGACCGAGATGACTCTCCGGTCAATAACCAACAGCGGGATCTGAATACCCATGTTGGCTCCCACATGTTCCACGATGATCTCATCAGATGAACCACGATGTCAAGGACTTAATCAATCCTGTATACAATCCCCTTTGTCTATCGGTACGACACTTGCCCGAGATTCGATCGTCGGTATCCCGATACCTTGTTCAATCTCGTTACCGGCAAGTCTCTTTACTCGTTCCGTAACACATCATCCCGTGATCAACTCCTTGATCACATTGTGCACATTATGATGATGTCCTACCGAGTGGGCCCAGAGATACCTCTCTGTCACATGGAGTGACAAATCCCAGTCTTGATTCGTGCCAACCCAACAGACACTTTCGGAGATACCCGTAGTGTACCTTTATAGCCACCCAGTTATGTTGTGACGTTTGGCACACCCAAAGCACTCCTACGGTATCCGGGAGTTGCACAATCTCATGGTCTAAGGAAATGATACTTGACATTAGAAAAGCTTTAGCATACGAACTACACGATCTAGTGCTATGCTTAGGATTGGGTCTTGTCCATCACATCATTCTCCTAATGATGTGATCCCGTTATCAACGACATCCAATGTCCATGGTTAGGAAACCGTAACCATCTATTGATCAACGAGCTAGTCAACTAGAGGCTTACTAGGGACATGGTGTTGTCTATGTATCCACACATGTATCTGAGTTTCCTATCAATACAATTCTAGCATGGATAATAAACGATTATCATGAACAAGGAAATATAATAATAACTAATTTATTATTGCCTCTAGGGCATATTTCCAACAGTCTCCCACTTGCACTAGAGTCAATAATCCAGTTCACATCGATATGTGATCAACACTCAAGGTCACATCCCCATGTGACTAACACCCAGAGAGTTCTGGGTTTGATCATGTTATGCTTGTGAGAGAGGTTATAGTCAACGGGTCTGAATCTTTCAGATCCGTATGTACTTTGCAAATTTCTTATGTCATCTTGTAGATGCAACTACCACGTTCTATTTGGAGCTATTCCACATAACTGTTCTACTATACGAATCCAGTTTACTACTCAGAATAATCTGGATTAGTGTTAAAGTTTGCATCGGCGTAACCCTTTACGACGAACTCTTTTACCACCTCCATAATCGAGAAAATTCCTTAGTCCACTAGTTACTAAGGATAACTTTGACCGCTGTCCTGTGATCCATTCTTGGATTACTCTTGTACCCCTTGACTGACTCATGGCAAGGCACACTTCAGGTGCGGTACACAGCATAGCATACTGTAGAGCCTATGTCTAAAGCATAGGGGACGACCTTCGTCCTTTCTCTCTATTCTGCCGTGGTCGAGCTTTAAGTCTTAACTTCATACCTTACAACTCAGGCAAGAACTCCTTCTTTGACTGATCCATCTTGAACACCTTCAAGATCATGTCAAGGTATGTGCTCATTTGAAAGTACCATTAAGCGTTTTGATCTATCCTTATAGATCTTGATGCTCAATGTTCAAGTAGCTTAATCCAGGCTTTCCATTGAAAAACACTTTCCAAATAACCCTATATGCTTTCCAGAAATTCTACGTCATTTCTGATCAACAATATGTCAACAACATATATTTATCAGAAATTCTATAGTGCTCCCACTCACTTCTTTGGAAATACAAGTTTCTCATAAACTTTGTATAAACCCAAAATCTTTGATCATCATCAAAGCATACATTCCAACTCCGAGATGCTTACTCCAGTCCCTAGAAGGATTGCTGGAGCTTTGCATACTTATTAGCATCTTTCAGGATTGACAAAACCTTCCGGTTGTATCACATACAACCTTTCCTCAAGAAAATCGTCGAGGAAACAATG
This sequence comes from Triticum aestivum, assembly GCF_018294505.1. Taxonomy (NCBI): domain Eukaryota; kingdom Viridiplantae; phylum Streptophyta; class Magnoliopsida; order Poales; family Poaceae; genus Triticum; species Triticum aestivum. Next base: position 105,479,008 of record NC_057794.1, on the reverse strand, counting down.
TTTTGACATCCTATCTGCAAGATTTCATAAATAATGCAGTAATCGCTAATATAATTCCAACAGACTCTTAGCATCGCTACGAGTGAGAAAGTCTCATCGTAGTCAACTCCTTGAACTTGTCGGAAAACATCTTAACGACAAGTCGAGCTTTCTTAATGGTGACATTTACCATCATTGTCCGTCTTCCTTTTAAAATCCATCTGTACTCAACAGCCTTACGACCATCGAGCTGTTCTGTCAAAGTCTACACTTTGTTTCCATACATGGATCCTCTCTCGGATTTTATGGCCTCGAGCCATTTATCGGAATCCGGGCCCACCATCGCTTCTCCATAGCTCGTAGGTTCATTGTTGTCTAGCAACATGACTTCCAAGACAGGATTACGTACCACTCTGAAGTAGTACGCATCCTTGTCATCCCACGAGGTTTGGTAGTGACTTGATCTGAAGTTTCATGATCACTATCATAAGCTTCCACTTCAATTGGTGTAGGTGCCACAGGAACAACTTCCTGTGCCCTGCCACACACTAGTTGAAGAGACGGTTCAATAACCTCATCAAGTCTCCACCATCCTCCCACTCAATTCTTTCGAGAGAAACTTTTCCTCGAGAAAGGACCCGATTCTAGAAACAATCCCTTATTGCTTTCGGATTTGAGACAGGAGGTATACCCAACTGTTTTGGGTGTCCTATGAAGATGCATTTATCCGCTTTGGGTTCGAGCTTATCAGCCTGAAACTTTTTCACATAAGCGTCGCAGCCCCAAACTTTTAAGAAATGACAGCTTAGGTTTCTCTAAACCATAGTTCATACGGTGTCATCTCATCGGAATTACGTGGTGCCCTATTTAAAGTGAATGTGGTTGTCTCTAATGCCTAATCCATAAACTATCGTGGTAATTCGATAAGAGACATCATGGTATGCATCATATCCAATAGGGTGCAGTTATGATGTTCGGACACACCATCACACTATGGTGTTCCAGGCTGTATCAGTTGTGAAACAATTTCCACAATGTCTTAATTCTGTGCCAAACTCGTAATTCAGATATTCATCTCTATGATCATATCATAGATCTTTTATCCTCTTGTCACGACGAACTTTCAACTTCACCCTGAAATTACTTGAACCTTTCAATAATTCAGACTCGTGATTCATCAAGTAAATATACTCAACATCTACTCAAATCATCTGTGAAGTAAGAACATAACGATATCCACTACATGCCTCAGCACTCATTGGATTGCACACATCAAAATGTATTACTTCCAACAAGTTACTTTCTAGTTCCATTTTACTGAAAAACGAGGCTTTCAGTCATCTTGCCCATGTGGTATGATTTGCATGTCTGAAGTGATTCAAAATCAAGTGAGTCCAAACGGTCCATTTGCATGGAGCTTCTTCATGCATATACACCAATAGACATGGTTCGCATGTCTCAAACCTTTCAAAAACGAGTGAGCCCAAAGATCCATCAACATGGAGCTTCTTCATGCGTTTTATACCGATATGACTTAAGTGGCAGTGCCACAAGTAGGTGGTACTATCATTACTATCTTTTGGCATGAACATGTGTATCACTACGATCGAGATTCAATAAACCATTCATTTCAGGTGTAAGACCATTTGAAGGTATTATTCAAATAAACAGAGTAACCATTATTCTCTTTAAATGAATAACTGTATTGCGATAGACATAATCCAATCATGTCTATGCTCAACGCAAACACCAAATAACAATTATTTAGGTTTTAATACCAATCTCGATGGTAGAGGGAGCGTGCGATGCTTGATCATATCAATCCTGGAAACACTTCCAACACATATCGTCAGCTCACCTTTAGCTAGTCTCTGTTTATTCCGTAGCCTTTTGTTTCGAGTTACTAACACTTAGCAACCGAACCGGTATCTAATACCCTGGTGCTACTAGGAGTACTAGTAAAGTACACATCAACACAATGTATATCCAATATACTTCTATCGACCTTGCCAGCCTTCTCATCTACCAAGTATCTAGGGTAATTCTGCTCCAGTGGTTGTTCCCAGAAGCACTCAGTCTCGGGTTTGGGTTCAACCTTGGGTTTCTTCACTAGAGCAGCAGCTGAATTGCCGTTTCATGAAGTATCCCTTTGTTCCCTTGCCCTTCTTGAAACTAGTGGTTTCACCAACCATCAACAATTGATGCTCCTTCTTGGTTTCTACTTTCGCGGTGTCAAACATCGCGAATATCTCAAGGATCATCATATATGTCCCTGATATATCATAGTTCATCACGAAGCTCTAGCAGCTTGGTGGTAATGACTTCGGAGAACCATCACTATTTCATCTGGAAGATCAAGTCCCACTCGATTCAAATGATTGTTGTACTCAGACAATCTGAGCACAAGCTCAACAATTGAGCTTTTCTCCCTTAGTTTGCAGGCTAAGAAAATCGCCGGAGGTCTTATACCTCTTGACGTGGGCACGAGCCTGAAATCCCAATTTCAGCCCTCGAAACATTTCATATGTTTCGCGACGTTTCAAAACGTCTTCGATGCCTCAACTCTAAGCCGTTTAACTGAACTATCACGTAGTTATCAAAATGTGTATGTCAGATATTCGCAACATCCATAGACAATGTTCGAGGTTCAGCACACTGAGCGGTGCATTAAGGACATAAGCCTTCTATGAAGCAATGAGGACAATCCTCAGTTTACGGACCTAGTCCGCATAATTGCTACTATCAACTTTCAACTAAATTTTCTCTAGGAACATATCTAAACAGTAGAACTGAAGCGCGAGCTACGACATATTTTGCGAAGACCTTTTGACTATGTTCAGGATAATTAAGTTCATCTTATGAACTCCCACTCAGATAGACATCCCTCTAGTCATCTAAGTGATTACATTATCCAAGTCAACTAGGCCGTATCCGATCATCACGTGAGACGGACTAGTCAACATCGGTGAACATCTTCATGCTGATCGTATCTACCATACAACTCATGCTCGACCTTTCGGTCTTCTGTGTTCCGAGGCCATGTCTGTACACATGCTAGGCTCTCAAGTCAACCTAAGTGTTTCACGTGTGTAAATCTATCTTACACCCGTTGTATGTGAATGTTAGAATCTATCACACCCGATCATCACGTGGTGCTTCGAAACAACGAACTGTCGCAAGGTGCACAATTAGGGGGAACACTTTCTTGAAATTTTAATGAGGGATCATCTTATTTACTACCGTCGTTCTAAGTAAACAAGATGTAAAAACATGATAAACATCACATGCAATCAAATAATAGTGACATGATATGGCCAATATCATATAGCTCCTTTGATCTCCATCTTGGGGCTCCATGATCATCTTGTCACCGGCATGACACCATGATCTCCATCATCATGATCTCTATCATCGTGTCTTCATGAAGTTGTCTCGTCAACTATTACTTCTACTACTATAGCTAACGGTTAGCAATAAAGTAAAGTAATTACATGACGTTTATGTTGACACGCAGGTCATAAATAAATTAAGACAACTCCTATGGCTCCTGCCGGTTGTCATACTCATCGACATGCAAGTCGTGATTCCTATTACAAGAACATGATCAATCTCATACATCACATATATCATTCATCACATCCTTTTGGCCATATCATATCACATAGCATACCCTGCAAAAACAAGTTAGACGTCCTCTAATTGTTGTTTGCATGTTTTACGTGGCTGCTATGGGTTTCTAGCAAGAACGTTTCTTACCTACGCAAAGACCACAACGTGATATGCCAATTGCTATTTACCCTTCATAAGGACCCTTTTCATCGAATCCGATCCGACTAAAGTGGGAGAGACAGATACCCGCCAGCCACCTTATGCAACTAGTGCATGTTAGTCGGTGGAACCGGTCTCACGTAAGCGTACGTGTAAGGTTGGTCCGGGCCGCTTCATCCCACGATGCCGTCGAATCAAGATTGGACTAGTAACGGTAAGCATATTGAACAAAATCAACGCCCACAACTACTCGTGCATAGAAACTACGCATAGACCTAGCTCATGATGCCACTATTGGGGAACGTAGCAATAATTCAAAATTTTCCTACGTATCATCAAGATCAATCTATGAGTCATCTAGCAACGAGGGAGGAGTGGATCTACATACCCTTGTAGATCGTGCGCGGAAGCGTTCAAGAGAACGGGGTTGATGGAGTCGTACTCGTCGTGATCCAAATCACCAATGATCCTAGCGCCGAACGGACGGCACCTCCGCGTTCAACACACGTACGGAGCAGCGACGTCTCCTCCTTCTTGATCCAGTAAGGGGGGAGGAGAGGTTGATGGAGATCCAACATCACGACGGCGTGGTGGTGGAAGTAGCGGGATTCCAACAGGGCTTCGCCAAGCGCTGTGGGAGGAGGGAGATGTGTCATGGGAGGGAGAGGGAGGCGCCAGGGCTTAGGTATGGTTGCCCTCCCTTCCCCCCACTATATATAGGGCCAAGGGAGAGGGGGAGGGCGCAGCCTTGCCCCTTCCTCCAAGGAAGGGTGCGGCCAAGGGGGGGAGGAGTCCATCCTCCCCAAGGCACCTCGGAGGTGCCTTCCCCCTTTAGGACTCTCCCCTCCTCTTGTCCCTTTGGTGCATGGGCCTCTTGGGGCTAGTGCCCTTGGCCCATATAGGCCAAGGGCACCCCCTACAGCCCATGTGGCCCCTTGGGTCAGGTGGCCCCACCCGGTGGACCCCCGGGACCCTTCCGGTGGTCCCGATACAATACCGGTGACCCCGAAACTTGTCCCGATGGCCGAAATAGCACTTCCTATATATAATTCTTTACCTCCGGACCATTCCGGACCTCCTCTTGACGTCCGGGATCTCATACGGGACTCCGAGCAACTTTCGGGTTACCGCATACTAATATCTCTATAACCCTAGCGTCACCGAACCTTAAGTGTGTAGACCCTACGGGTTCGGGAGACATGCAGACATGACCGAGATGACTCTCCGGTCAATAACCAATAGCGGGATCTAGATACCCATGTTGGCTCCCACATGTTCCACGATGATCTCATCGGATGAACCACGATGTCAAGGACTTAATCAATCCCTATACAATTCCCTTTGTCTATCGGTACGACACTTGCCCGAGATTCGATCGTCGGTATCCCGATACCTTGTTCAATCTCGTTACCGGTAAGTCTCTTTGCTCGTTCCATAACACATCATCCCGTGATCAACTCCTTGATCACATTGTGCACATTATGATGATGTCCTACCGAGTGGGCCCAGAGATACCTCTCCGTCACACGGAGTGACAAATCCCAGTCTTGATTCGTACCAACCCAACAGACACTTTCGGAGGTACCCGTAGTGTACCTTTATAGCCACCCAGTTATGTTGTGACGTTTGGCACACCCAAAGCACTCCTACGGTATCCGGGAGTTGCACAATCTCATGGTCTAAGGAAATGATACTTGACATTAGAAAAGCTTTAGCATACGAACTACACGATCTAGTGCTATGCTTAGGATTGGGTCTTGTCCATCACATCATTCTCCTAATGATGTGATCCCGTTATCAACGACATCCAATGTCCATGGTTAGGAAACCGTAACCATCTATTGATCAACGAGCTAGTCAACTAGAGGCTTACTAGGGACATGGTGTTGTCTATGTATCCACACATGTATCTGAGTTTCCTATCAATACAATTCTAGCATGGATAATAAACGATTATCATGAACAAGGAAATATAATAATAACTAATTTATTATTGCCTCTAGGGCATATTTCCAACAGTGGTTGGGTTCTAGCAGCTACATGGTGGCCGGCGGCGATGGGTAGGGCTGGGGTGGATGGGAGGAAGGAGAGAGGAGCGCCATACAAAATCCTCATATGAAATTTCAGTTTATGACTATTATTCTTTTTTTGACAAAGGAAATATATTAATACCGCGAAGATACTAATTACATCTAGCCTCTGCACCAACAAAATGTCACAAAAGACATCCAAGATGCACACAGCCTGATAAGAAAACAAAAAAGAAAGGAAAAAACAAAGGCCACGCCATAGTGATCAACTCCTCTCAGCAGCAGCACACAAACCACCACCAAAGACAACACTTGGAATGCAAAAAAGTTTCCCAAAAGCATCGCCTCTAAGAAGGGAACAGTGCACAAGCGTCGTCGTCGCCCGATCGAAGATCTTAGGTTTTCACCCTAGAGAAGTCAAAGCTATCAAAACAATACATTCAGCAAGGCCATCGCCAGGCACAACCAATGAAAAATAAAACCGTAGGTTTTCACTCTCAAAGTCATGACTCGGCACTTGAGGAGAACTACCAAAAATGAAATCCTCCAGTGCTACCGCCCCCACTTGTTGTTGCTGCTCCTGAAAGTTATCAAACACCAAACTCATAGGTACCGTGTCCAGAGTGGACGGGAAAAATTCCGCAAGCCAAATTCGAGCACCAGCCTGTGAAGCAAAGCCTCCATCGCCTCGAAGGCCCCCTTCGCCATTACTGGACCTCCAATCTTAGCCACCATGACCTTCTCCATTGTTGTCTACAGCATGAAAATCGAGATGCCGGCAATGTCCCATAGTGTCAACAAACTGCGGAGCTTCGCGTCGCGCCTTCATGAAGCCGCGTAGGCTGATATGGGCGCGCACAACCGGGTTCTGTCCGATCTGGATATCCGCGCCAATCCGTGAAGACCTCCGGCAATAGTTTCGGAACACATCGGCCACTAGATCGAGGAGGACAGATCACGCAGATCGTTGCCATGACACGAGGAAAGCACTAGGACCGCCTCCTTTATTAGGCAGATCTGGCATCCCCCCACGTCGCCGCCTGCCGGTTCCCAATAGTAAGCCGGAGATCTCAGTGGGCACCGCCGCCACCACCCGCATCATGCGGATATAAGGAGGTGAGCCGCACCGAGCCCCCCGAACCAGTTGCCGTGCCGCCCTCGCAGCCACAGCGACAGCCGACAGCCGAAGTCGCCGAAGAAGTCCGAGGCCACCACCCCGACACCCATCTCCTCTGGACGAGTCGCGCCGTCTAGGGCCACCATGAAGCTCCGGCGGAGATCCCGCCACGCGAGGCGTCCTTCGAAGGCGGGCGGGGAGGGGGGGGGGCTGCTCTAGTCTTCCGCCCGAGTCGCCCCTCATGGGAGCGACGTGGCTGTCACAGGACGATTGATCGACCCGACTAGTATTCATTCATATTAATCGTAAATGGTCTTCTTTCTTCAGCCATAAACACAACCCATTTCTGCAACCAAGAGAATTTAAGGGCCTACAAATTAGAGAGAGAAACAGAGGGGAAGGGAGAGCGATGTCATTGAGGTAAGCATAGACAATTAAGCTCATGACCCCCACAAAAAGAGAACGGGTACTACGTTACACTAAATCGAAAGATCACGGGGTGTCAACAACTCACCAGTCTAGCAGTGATTCTCTCTCTCTCTCTCTCTCTCTCTCTCTCTCTCTCTCTCTCTCTCTCTCTCTCTCTCTCTCTCTTCATGTCCATATATACGGGTGCCACTCTCCCCTCGAGTTGGAAGACCCCCCCTACACACAAATGACACAACTCCCAGCTCGATCATAGTGTCCATCACCCAGCACACACACTCCCTCTCTCTAAAAAAACACTCCCACACACACGCGCGGGCGCATACGGCGCATACTCTCTCTCTCTCTCTCTCCACAATTCGACGCATTGTATACGCACGTGAAGCGACCGTCCGCTGAGCCAACGCGATGGTGGTGCCTTCCACGACGTCGGCGCGGCAAGAGACGGCGACCATGCTGCTTCCACCGCCGTGCCCCGGCGGCGGCGCCATACCGACGGTTGACATGTCCGCACCCCGCGGCCGCGGCGCGCTGTCGCGGCAGGTGGCGCGTGCGTGCACGGAGCAAGGCTTCTTCCGTGCCGTCAACCACGGCGTGCCTCCGGCGGGACCCGCGGCACGGCTGGACGCCGCCACCTCGGCGTTCTTCGCGCTCGCGGCACACGACAAGCAGCGCGCCGGCCCGCCGAGCCCGCTCGGCTACGGCTGCCGCAGCATCGGTTTCAACGGCGACGTGGGCGAGCTCGAGTACCTCCTCCTCCACGCCAACCCCGCCGCCGTCGCGCACAGGGCCAGCTCCATCGACACCAACGACCCCTCACGCTTCAGGTACATACACACATACATACGTATATATGTCTTTCTATATATAATAAGTACTGTACTTGTAACTGCAAAAACGTCTTATATTAGTGTACAGAGGAGTACATGCTTACGCACAAGGCACACACATACCACATCAGTGAAGCATCATTATACATCTGCCTAACGTTCTAAGGGTTTCTTAATCCTGCAAGCATTAACAAAACCTTCAAACATGAAACATACTAGTGCTGTATTCAGGCCCACCTGCCAGTGACACTAGGGCCTCGTGGCAAAAGCACGGTTTTACTACATAACAGTCTAATCAGCTCGAGGCGTTAGAGAGAGAGAGAAAGACAGTGTCACTTTCGGTTTCCTATACACCACTGAAGTGCGTCGCTCCACCGCCATTAATTATCACATTAGGTCCAGAGGGTTTCAAAGCTCAAGACGTCGACAAGCCGATGTGTAGATGGGCGTTTATACATGCGTTGATGGCGCCCGAGGCGTCAGATGTGACATGATCAACATCCAAAGCTAGAGGCTGCATATAGCTAGCAGCAGTGCCACTTAACCAACTCATGACTATGCTGATGTTGGTGTGCATGTGATGTGGTTTGCTTATCATAATAATAATAATCCTGGGCCTGCCCCATTTGCATATTGGTTATGAGGTTAGCTAGCTAGCTATCCCCTAATAGATTTGGAAGATATGGTTACAGTCAACCTTTGTTAATTCCAGACCGACATGTGGGGCCGGCCTAGAGAGGTGATATATGTGGGCGTCAGGCATGGACCGATTTATTTGTGAGGCAGGACTGGCTAGCTAGGGCATGGCCTGTGTGTACACAAGTAGCAAGGGCGTGCATGCACAGAGGACTTTCTGCTCGGTACAATGCTGTCTTGTGCACACAGGCAAAAAAGAAGCCAATGTTGGAATCATGCATGCATGCACACTCGTGTTGCAAAGCTGAGCTTTGCCTAGCTGCTTCTTTTTTTGAAAGGGCCTAGCTACTTCTTGTTTTGCCGTGTTGTGATGCACTACATGTTACGCACAGATTCTTTCAAGGACGAAAAAAGTTACATGTATAGATAGAAAAAATATAATTCAAGCCAAAGTGAGAGAAGTAGCTAATGTATAAATCGAAAATATATATCACCACGTGGACAGTTGTTGAATGAATACAAAATAATATTTTAACTCCAAACAGATGTAGCTAATGTTTTTTTTGCGGGGAGATGTAGCTAATGTTATTGTGGGACTAATTTATATATACTTTGTGCTACCATATATGCCTATTAGTTTCTCTATTTTTATGTTTTCAGTTCATGACAGAATTAACATCAATATGCACACATATGTATCATTTCAGATAGGTCCCATCGATTAAATCGTGGGAATGCATGAGCACATAGTTTCCGAAACAATAATTATTTTGCAATAATGGCATAATTGATGCTGTGCTAGGCAGGCCAATGATAAGTTGGTTCCGGCGATTAAGATCAACATAGCTAGTTTCTAAAGCAAAATAAAAGCATACAATTGATGTGACACAACAAACTTGATAGCTACGCAGGATGGGCATGAGAGATTTCCTCATGAAAGTTAGGCTAGAGTTGTCTAACCCTATACAAACATAGGAAAAGGAAAACACAGGAAAATCGGTCATTTTAAATCTTAGCTAAGAAATTTGACTCAGCAATTTCTGCCTTGGAAAGATACATTTGTCCCTGGTGATGGGAGAAAATGCTCACAGATGTTAAGCTACAACTGACTGAACATAACAGATAAGATCTTCTTAACTATGTTTGCGCGTATATACGCTGAATACGAAAGGTCATTTATGAAGTACTATGAGTGTAGCACTCACTACCCATATCAGAAAGTGGCCTAATCAGAGTTTGTTGAGAGCAAAATAAGATGAAAGGGATAATAAAACACTCTCTTGGGTAGTAGTTAGCTAGAAGGACCCTCTCAGGCCCCTCTCCAACAGACTGTGTATATCTGTGTATCAACTAATCTGACACATATATGCTGCAGTGGCCTCCAATTAATGGCAATATCCAACCACCAACTGGTGCAGCAATAGAATGGGAGTACAAGAAAGTTGAACCATCCATATCTACCAGATAGCTCTGTGGGCTTAATTAGCAAAGTACATCAAGTTTTTTCGTATAGACAATGATGTATATGCATGTACCCGGTGTATACATACACTGTATATTTTTTTCTTGGAAAACAGAATAACCTCCTTTTGTCATCAAATAAAAGGAGAGGGGGGCCCCAGTTGAAGTACAAAGGTCTGATGGGAATAAAAATGGTCCCCAAGCCACCCATAAAGAGCATATCCATGCTATCCATATAAAGCCAAGCAAAAGAAAGGAGGCACAGATGCAAAGGGGTCCTTTTTATGGTAACATAAATGAAATGTTCGAGAGCTTGTGTTGTGGCACTGGCAGGGAAGTGATATATGATCCCAGCACCGATGGGTCTTTCCGTGGAGCAGTGGGAAAGGGCATGACCAATCCTGTCAAGAACCCATTTGCCCACTGGAAATTTTGTCACCCCCAGCTGCATCTCGACTACAAAGAAACGAATATAGCATGTGTGTGGATGCAGGCAGGCAAGGGATGCAGCTTTTGAGTGCTCATGCATCAATCGGTCAAAATCTTCTCCATCTTTCTCTTTCTTTCTAGTATACTTGCCATGGCACATGCGCGCACCTGATCCTGTGACATCACTCTTTTTGATAAAAATATTTAACCAGGTGTTTGATTTGACTCACATGTTGAAATCCCCTCCTCCCACTTTCTTGCAGTTCTGTTGTGAATGAGTATGTGGAAGCAGTGAAGCAGCTTGCATGTGACATCCTGGACCTGTTGGGAGAGGGGCTAGGGCTGGAGGACCCCAGGCTCTTCAGCAAGCTCATCACAGAAACTGACAGTGACTCCCTCCTGAGGATCAACCACTACCCTCCATCATGCACCGTTCACAAGCTTGACCATGATGACCAATGCAAGCTCAAGGGGGTTGCCAGGACCAAGGCTGGTAGCGGTGGGAATCCGGCGGCGGGTGGCCGGATCGGGTTCGGTGAGCACTCTGACCCACAGCTACTTAGCTTGCTCCGAGCAAACGACGTTGATGGCTTGCAGGTGCTTCTGCCGGACATCAACGGCAAGGACACGTGGATTCAGGTGCCAGCAGACTCGTCGGCCTATTTCGTCAATGTTGGTGATCTCCTTCAGGTAGTCACATCATTTAATCTGAGTAAGAGGAACATCATTAGATATATTTTTAATTACAAGAAAAACTATGCTTATAGGAACTGTTAAAGAAAGGTAAACAAACTGTTAAAGGCATTGATCTGGGACCAACCATAAATACTCACATACGATTTAGAAGTTAAGCAATTTCTTTCCAGCGGCTCATATGAACAGATTACTTATACTACAGAAAACATGTAAAAATGATCTGCACTTAATCCTTTCATGTACATAAGACTGTCTGATTGGACACTCATGTTCAAAACTAGTTTACCAAGACACTCCAACATGATATTTTGCTTATTTTAAAACCCACTACTGGATTTCCTCAAGTACCCTCTTACCAGTTGTCACCCAAAAAAGTCACATCTGAAGCTGTGTAAGTTAGCCTAACAGCACAAATCACTATTCTTTGATGATTTGTTTTGTCTTATCTTCTCATCTGCCTTGTACTTTTCAGGCTCTGACAAATGGGAGGTTAGTAAGCGTCCGGCACAGAGTAATTGCAAGTGCCTGCAGGCCAAGGCTGTCCACCATCTACTTTGCAGCCCCACCACTGCATGCACGAATTTCGGCGCTCCCAGAGATGGTCACAGCCGACTCACCACCCCGGTACCGGTCATTCACCTGGGCCGAGTACAAGACAGCAATGTACTCACTCCGCCTAAGCCACAGCCGCCTGGAGCTCTTCCATGTTGATGATGACGAAAGCGGCAATGGCAGCAAAGGAAAATAAGAGGGATGACTGCTTGAGTTGCAGGCAATCTGTATGATGGGGATTAGTTAGATATAAGAATCGTCCCCAAAATTTTGGCTCTCTGACAGCTATTGCCAGATATCTCAGTATTATGATGGTGTAGTGTGTGTGTGTGTCCATGACCTGGCTAGCTTTGTATAGAAGTGATGGTTGTATGATAGTAATGTACTATTGCCTTCAGCGAACTGGTTGTTCCCGTGCAACTTATATTTCTGCTCTCTCCCTTATTGGACTTTCCTTACAGCAAAGTCTTCCACAAAAGTGAGACCTAACTCTAAACTCAAATTTACAATTTTCAGATTTCACGGAAACTAAAGGCCAAGCCAGACAGAGGCAGCAATGTCGACTAGACTATAATCAAATACAGATGGTAGTGTCATCCGCAAGAAAATACATATGATTGGACATATGCAGCAGCGCACAAATTTAACTAAGAAGTTATCATAAGATGCAATGTTTAAGGCATATATTAGCTCGAGCCACATCCCCAAATGGGAGATGGTGATCCAATTTTCTAAATTGAAGTGTGCTCGATCTGAATTGATTTTGTTCTTCTTATTAAGCACAAGGTACTATAGCACCAGGTATTTGTGCAGTACTTACTATTCATGCGGGGGATTAGATTGAGTTTCTTAGTTTTTACAGAGAAAAGGCTTGGCGCCCTGCTTTATAGAAAGCAAACAGTCTGACAAGGTTCAGGCTGGGGATACCAGCTTACAATACAGAGAACTTAAAGAAGAAAAAGAGTCATGAAACTCAACATTTTCACAACATAACCCCCATTCATCAGGTAAACAAAAACCTCAGGAAATTACAGAACGAGAGTGTGCAAGGGAGAAATTCTTCACTGACAAAGGCATCGAAGAGCACATCCGCTGATCCCATAGCACTGGCCATTGCTTTGATTTTGTTAGTTTGGATGTCTTTGGTAGATTGTTTCATTTATGTTAGATATTCTCAAGAGTCAAGTCAAGTCATTCATATTATAGGGATCATATTGCATCTTCTCCTCTTTAAACTAGACATGAATTAAGCTAAGTATCATAGTTCTTAAAATCATGTTGTGGATTTTTTTTTCCTTTTGACAAGCTATTTGAGGCCTATTCCTACCCTATCAGGTACCCATCTTCACCTAGCACTGACTACTTCAAGTCACAGTTGTCTAGACTCTCTATGACGGCTGTTTAAGTCTGTTGTTGTTATGACCAGCATATTAGGGGCTTAGCCAAGTGGGTTATGGCCCAAGTATCTTAATCATTATTAGGGGCTTAGCCCAATTATCTTATCGTATTAGGATCGTTTGCTTAGGAGTCAAGTAAACCTCTCTATATAAGGAGAGGAGATGTATCAATCTAATCAAGCAAGAAGCAATCAATATTTGCTCGGCTTCCCTTAGGGAGCCGGGAGACGTAAACCCTAGCCGCCTCTTGCGTCCGCCGCCGTCGCACCAGCCGCAAGGACGGCGCCCAGCCGCCGGCCGCCGCGCAATCTCCTCCTCCCTCCTCCCTCCTTCCCTTACAGGCTACGCCCTAGACCGGATAGAACCCTAGTTTCTACCAATTTGGTATCCAGAGACTCAGGTTCGATCATGTCGTCATCCCCACCCACGCCGCCGCTGCCCATCATCACCACCGCCCCGATGACCACGGCCGGGTCCCCAACACCGCCGGCCCCAATCACCTCCGCGCCGCCGTCAACGATCCCCGTCTTCACGCCGGAGGAGATGTCCAGCACCTTGCGGGACCTCATGACGGCCGTCCAGGGCATCACCCTGTACCTGGCCGGCCCGCACGCCACCCCGCCGGCTTCGCCCCCCACCTACAGCCATCCGGCGCTGCACTGGCCGATCCAGAACACGTCTGGCCCGAGCAGGACGCCCCTGCTGCCGTTCCAGGCGGGACACACCAGCGGGCCCCCATCGCTGCTGCACCTACAGCCGCCCTCAGCCGCAGCCCAGCTCTGGCTGCCGTGGCCGTCCCAGGGCGCGCCTGCAATTGGCGGGACACTGTTGCTGCCGTTCCAGGCGGGGCACCACAGCGGGCTGCCACCGCCGCTGCTGCACCTGCAGCCACCCCCAGCCGCGGCTCCCCTCTGGCCACAGTGGCCCCCTACTGCCACCGCGGCTACCGCCGCGTCCGCCCACTCTCCACAGCAGCCGCTGCAACTCCAGGCACCACCTCTGCCCAGCTCCGGACTGCCGTCACCGGCCGGCCTGCCGATACACCAAGTCTGGTTCCCGCCCTCCCCGTCGCCACTACCAGCTTGGGCGGCTGGGTCTTCGCCATCGCCAGTCTACACCACGGCTCCAGAGCAGCCGACCCCGTTTCCGCAGTTCGGCGGGCCATCCGGCTCCGCGGGTCCCTACCCGGAGTACTCCGACCAGGCGCCACCCGCCTCGCTGCTCCGCACCTCCGAGCCAGCTCAACACGGCACTCCGACCCAGACACCGCCGCGGTTCGCCAAGATCGACTTCGCCACCTATGACGGCACGAAGGACCCCCTCAACTGGCTCAACCAGTGCGACCAGTTCTTTCGCGGGCAGTGCACCCTCGCCTCGGAGCGCACCTGGCTCGCCTCTTACCACCTCCGTGGCGCGGCACAGACCTGGTACTACACCCTTGAGCAGGACGAGGGCACCCCCTTGGGAGCGCTTCCGCAAGCTCTGCCTCCGTTTTGGGCCCCCGATCCGCGGGAGCCGCCTAGCAGAGCTAGGCCGCCTTCCCTTCACCTCCACGGTTCAGGACTTCGCCGACCGTTTCCAGGCCCTGGCATGCCACGCGTCCGGCGTGACGGCGCAGCAGCGGGCCGACCTCTTTGTCGGTGGACTTCCGGATCACATTCGCGTGGACGTGGAGCTTCGGGGACCCCAGGATCTCCAGACGGCCATGTACTACGCCCGCGCGTTCGAGCGCCGCACGGTGGCCGTCCAGCAGGAGTCACCGTCCCGGGCCACTGGGTCGCTACCCTGGCCAGATCCCACTCAGGGTCGGCCTGCTCAGGCTTCCGCGGCACCCCTCGCCGCGACCGCGGCGCGCCCGTTCCGCCGGCTCACCTCGGTCGAGCTACTCGAGCGTCGCCGCCAAGGGTTGTGCTTCAACTGCGACGAGCCCTACACGCCCGGCCACGCCTGCCCACGACTCTTCTACCTGGAGGTTGCAGACTACATTCCGGAGGACGTCGTCGCCGCCGACCTTGCCGCCCCAACTGTCACGAAGGTGTTTGACGTTGGTTGATCACCTCGAGGAGTTCAGCAAGCGCTTCCCCACCTTACAGCTCGAGGACAAGCTGTTTGTGCAGGCGGGGAGAAGTGTTATGACCAGCATATTAGGGGCTTAGCCAAGTGGGTTATGGCCCAAGTATCTTAATCATTATTAGGGGCTTAGCCCAATTATCTTATCGTATTAGGATCGTTTGCTTAGGAGTCAAGTAAACCTCTCTATATAAGGAGAGGAGATGTATCAATCTAATCAAGCAAGAAGCAATCAATATTTGCTCGGCTTCCCTTAGGGAGCCGGGAGACCTAAACCCTAGCCGCCTCTTGCGTCCGCCGCCGTCGCACCAGCCGCAAGGACGGCGCCCAGCCGCCGGCCGCCGCGCAATCTCCTCCTCCCTCCTCCTTCCCTTACAGGCTACGCCCTAGACCGGATAGAACCCTAGTTTCTACCAGTTGTCAACTAGTTATATGCACTTGACACTCCTCAAGTGCCCTTATCACCCGATGGCGGCACAACGCGAATATAAAATGAGAAATCCAATGTGCGAAAATATTAAGGCTTCGGTATCGTAAATACTGTCATACACCTAACGTTTTCTCTGCTATATGATGTGGCTCTCTCTGAAAGATAATTCACAGGTGCGGATACTAAGATTGCATTTTATAACGAAATGATGAGGTTCGATATTTTACCTATTGATGTGAAAATTTAGCTGGATGGCATTAGTAACTTGGCATTCCTCTGCAAAGCAGTAGGTACAGTCATCAAGCAGCTCAACGCCCACTGGCAAGTCAGAATGTTGGCCAGCCTTGGGATTTCTGTAAACATCTTGGAGAGGACAAACCAAGCAATAATCTACGTCTGGTATGGCTATGATTGCTTCCACTTAAATCCATGAGGCAGAGTGTCACAATCGTTCTTGCGATTGACCAGTGACCAGTGCATTAATGGCCCTTCTGGCCTCTCCATGCTCATCCAGGCTTATATAAGCTACAGAACAAACAAGGTAAAGTGTTAGCAACAGTCCACAGAGATGAGGTTGGGCAAGAAAGTTTGGGCCATTTCTTCTCCCTTTTTCTTTACTTAACCTTATTTCTCCAAATTCGTAATGTAGAGCATCATCAATATTCTTTCTCAAAAGAAAAGGGAAGGCGGAAACTTGAAAGCAATTTCATGATATCAACATGTACCAGCCACTGTAGATTACGTCAAGATCCACCGTTGCGACAGGATATTATTGAATAAAAAGTAACTCTTGGAAGATAGAACAAAGCTACAGAACATGAATACGTGACCAACCAAAAACAATGAATGAGATGGTGAAAACTGCTCAGAGTGCAGTCTGGAATCTATTCAACAAAAAGTTTAGTATTGTCATATATATCATGTTTAGCAATGAGAGTTCTATGGAGCAATGTGACAGTTTTATGTTTTACACTAGCAATTTGAATTGGATATAGTAAAAATTCTGGTGAATGCTACAAATTAAAGAAAAAGGATGGTGCTTAAAAATAGCATCAGCGTTAAGAAACATATGGAAAGCAAACCCGTCCTTGAAGCTCAACCTCCAGCAATCATAAAGGGGACGAAAATCAGTAGATATTGCTGTCACAAATTATTCCTGGTTGAATTCGTTGAGTTTGTTAAATTGACGAATATATGCTATGAAAGCGTTTTAACTAATGGAAATGTTACAACCTAAGAGAGACAAGTGCGGACAAAAAGATCAAGTTATGTACAACGTCATTTACCTTACAATTCCAATATATGAATTAGATTTTACAGAACCTTTGTAAGTGTATTAGACAATGAAACTTGGTAACGCGCGGCACGCCTACATGAAACTTCGCAGAAGCTCCATAAATGTAATGATCCAGTGCTGGAAACTAAGCAAGAAAGTACAAGCTTCTGCCTTCCAGAAGTCGGAACAAGACATTTGCTTGCAGTCACAGGTTGGCAACATTGGCAACATTAGAAATACCATCAATTCCAGCATGTTTAGCTTGGACCACAGCCCATTATACACAAATCATGCATGGTGACACAAATTGTGCAGCCTCCAAAATTTCCGTCCTTATCATGACCACCACCCGCTACACAAATCATGGAAGGTGACAATGTGCCGCCAAAAGTTGCTAGGGAATGCGCCAAAAGATCAGGACCATAACGCCCTGCCGACGCAGGGATCAATTGGATTCTGAGTTTCCCTGGACGGGGTTCCCATCAACCACATTTACTATCACATACCAATCTTAAAATCTCTAGCCATCTCATAGTATCAGCAAAATGCTTAGGCAAATCAAAAACCTTACAATGCTAAGTTTGGTCTAAAGTTCGGCAAACTGCAACAGAGATTAATATTCCACCCAAATGAGAACAACAATCCACCAATACCTGACAGTAACCGTTGACTTAAAAAAAGAGGGGGAAGGAGAGGATAATCTATGTTCAACTGTTCCTCACCTGTAGCAGCAGCCTCCCTGGCGCCGCCGGCCTCTATGCGGAGCAGGGGCACCCACCGCCGACGGCGCGACGTCCCTGAAGGCACCACCTGGTCGTAGATCAGAACCCATGAGCAGCCGCAGCCGCAGCCGCCGGCGCCGATCCCGACGGGCGCCATTGCCAGCAGCCCCTGGCGCCTCCCTATCCGCCCCCACTTCGTCTTCTCCGGCGACACCTCGGCGGCTCCGTGCCCTACCATTCGCGGATTTGGAAGATAAAAACCCCGTGTATGCCACGCAGAATACTTTAAAAAAAATGACGGAGTTTCCTTTCGGGTAATATGTTTTGCAAAACAAACGTTTTTTGCGGCAATTTATATGTTGAGAGCATGGATGCCAATGTTTTGAAGCGAACATGGTAATTTCCGCAGCTCTCCGTTGTCAGAAGTTGTGATGTGTTTGTGAAGAATCTGTCATAGAAAATGTTTACATTTACCATGCCCCACAATGACCTTTCACTGGCTATTGGTTTTTTATTTCTTATTAATATAAAATTTATATTCAACTATTAGCATGCTTTGGATCTAGTGACTCGGAAAACTAATAATTACATTAAAATATCACTAACACATTTTCCTCTTTATGTATCATCTTTTGCAAAACGAAATTCCACCTGAACTTCAATACACAAACAACGATTAAACCAAACCAACAATGCTGATATTCATACACTTGCACGAGCTCAATTACCAATAAAGATTTTAGAGGGGCCTCTGAGCCATCCGATGAACTTGGTTTGAAGACAATCCCTTAAAAATGTGGGCTGAACCATAAGATATTCCCCATGACATCGAGGAAGATTTCAACTCCGCAGAAAATCGAATCAACAAAAAACAACAAGACACATTAAAACAAACTCCACAAATCCAATTAATCATTTGAAGACACAAACTTAAACTCTTCAAGATCACATCAAAATACAGATAATACATGATTCTAGCTTAGTGAAGTTGTCCGGCAAAGCATAACCGCAACAGGGAATAACCAGAAAACATTTATTTCCAACAGCATCACGCACATTGCCAAAATTTTGTCGTTCCGGGCCGTAAAACTCATCCCGGAACTCTTATATTACAATATTGTGTTCGCATTTTCAAAAATATTTGGAACATTAATTCATTTTCTTGCTCCAATTTTTTTCTAACTAAGAAATATTCCAAAATTGTTTGTGATTTAAAAAAATGTATTTTAAAAATATTCGAAAAATGAAATATTTTCTTATTTTAGTAAAAGTTCACAAATTCAAAATAATGTCTGAGCTTAAGAACATATTTTGTTCTGAATGTTGAAATCATGTTCCATTTTCAAAAGCCGGTCACAAATTAAAGAAAATGTTTGGATTTTCATAAAAGGTTTTTGTGTTCAAAAAACGATGTTATTTCAAAAAAAAACATGCTTTTTCCAAAATGAACGGAATATTAAAAACATTGTTTGTAATTTAATAAAATGTTCATGTTTCGAAGAATATTCGGCAATTCATATTTTAAAAAAGTATTTTATATCCGACGTTGCACTATGTTCTTAAATATTCACGTTGGCCACTGGTTAGTAATAGGTGTTTGTTGTCGTGGCTAGCGGCACGTGGTCCGGTCTTTAAGGTCATGTATTTCAGTGTTCCACGCGTCGTTTTTTGGATTATAACTCATGCCTTGCAAATACAGGTTATTGGCCCAGACGCGAACTATTGTGCGTCCCACACGCTATTTGACGCACCTAGCGTCATATAGTAGCTCCCACACGTCTGCCTTAAGAAAAGTAAAAAATATGTTTATAGATTTTGTTTCGTCCATTCCACATGTAGCTCCCCAATTTTTTCGGTTATCCCCCAGATGGGTCAAACTGGACCTACCATACTTTTTTTTCTGTCGGACGGACGAGTAGCAAAAAAGGAGGGCGCGAGGGGATTGAACTATGGACCTTCCCTGTTGTGTCCACGGATAAAACCAACTCAGCTAGCTTGCAATTACTATAGAAACAGTCTCATCTTGAAATTTTATACTAAATAACACCAGTTTTTATATGTCCATAAGTTGTCTGGAAATAAGGAGGTTGTTTCGAGAATTATGAGCAGAACGAGGGACTCCACAAATTATTGTTGGAGATAACTTGCATGTGCCAATAAAAAACAATATGCTGGTTAGCTATAATGGGGAAAAAATGTGGGCACGTGCTAATAAAAGAGAATATGCTGATTTTGCTCTAATAATAAAATTTATGGGCACATGAGGGCAAAAATAGTTGAAGAGAATAAACCCTGATAATGATGGGACATTCACGCCTGGTTATGTGCTGATTATGCTAATGAAACATAATTTATGCGCTGCAATTAGTAATCCATCCGGTTACGTTGTCGTAGGAGAAAGTGGTCGAAGTAACTGTGCCTCGAAGGTCGCCTGCCGCCCAACAATCAAATGAATACGGAACCACAACTCCGAGACGGAGGTCGACCCGAAGGAAAAAAATGTACAAGTTGGGTGGTCGCCGCCGCGTTGACTAGCCCCACCACTATTAAGATCTCGCGGGCCAAACATGACCTGTGGGAAGACCGCGGGTCCTCGCTCTGTCGCCCACCGCCGTGGAGATCGTTTTTTATGAACACATCAATTATATTTTCCGCCGCTTGTTGCAAAAACAATTATCTCCCCGTTGCAACGCACGGGCATATATGCTAGTTACCAATAAAGATTTTAGAGGGGCCTTTGAGCCATCCGATGAACTTGGTCTGAAGACAATTCCTTAAAAATGTGGGCTGAACCATAAGATATTCCCCATGACATCGAGGAAGATTTCAACTCCGCAGAAAATCGAATCAACAAAAAACAACAAGACACATTAAAACAAACTCCACAAATCCGATTAATCATTTGAAGACACAAACTTAAACTCTTCAAGATCACATCAAAATACAGATAATACATGATTCTAGCTTAGTGAAGTTGTCCGGTAAAGCATAACCGCGACAGGGAATAACCAGAAAACATTTATTTCCAACAGCATTATGCACATTGCCAAAAATTGGTCGTTCCGGGCCGTAAAACTCATCCCGGAACTCTTATACACACCTACGAGGACTTGAGGCTCCCCTCGCCATCTCACATCGTCAAGGTAGGAGCAAAGAAGGAGACGGGACCGGGCAGATTCCAACGGCGGTTGTGCTCCTTTGATCACTTAAAAACATCCTTTGGTCGAGTCAAACTCTAACTGTGACTCTATGTGGTACTAGCGGTAGATTATTCAAGGAGACCCTGACTCGGTTAAGGGCTCTGGGTTTTCTCACGCTAAGTGTTAGAGAGTAGATTGAAATTATCATAGTAAACTCATACTAGGCGTGTAGAAGGTGCACCCTGCTAACACCAAGAGTGGAAGACACCAGCCGACACACCTAGATGTATGGAAGTGCAAACTCTATCTGACGCTCAAAGCATCAAAGTGTCGACCAAATGCATAGGTCACGCGCATCGTGAGTTGTCCCATTGCTGGTTTTTCATCTTGTTTTCTCTCTTATTTCCTCCATCTGTTGGTTTGATTTTCTTTTTATGTCATTTCCTTGTTCTATTTTATTTAAAAATATTACTCATGTTTTTTCTATAACTTTTCTAGCATTTTTCCTAAAGTATGTGAGCATATATCAATACGTGTATGAAATACTTTTAAAAATATACAAACATTTTCCTTAAAGCACATGAACTTTTCAATTAATGAATATATTTTTTCTGTACACATAAACATTTTTGAATAAGTGATGAAGATTTTATTTCACACTTATGACCATTTAGATATGTGTACAAGATTATTTTTTATCATTTTCTTTAAAAAATATTTTTAAAACATGTTAATCAAAATACATTTTTTTAAATAAGGACATTTAAAAATTAGGGACGTTAAAGGGCTGCGCCACGGTTGGCCCATATAAGTTGCTCATAGCCTCAAATAAGATGCGGGAGCAACTAGTTAGTGGGTCCTCCTTCGGAGCCCCGGCAAGGGTCATTTTGGGTAGGCTGGGAGCGTGCCACGCCACGTGTTGCGCTCTGGTGCTCCCTGTGAATTTTATTTTATTTATTTTTCCATACGTGTTTTCAGATTTTAGATGGTTTCTTTTTAGCGTTTTTTTGGCTTTTCGGTTTTTCTTACGTTTTGGACAAAAAGTCAAAAAAATATGCGAAAAACGTAATTTTTCCTTTGTGCCTCTTGGAAAAGGAAAAAATATGTTTTCTTTCTTTCCTTCCGCGAGAGGTAAGGATGGAGGCACTGATTTGTTTGTGCGAGAGGCATAGTCGTGCCTCTTGGAAAAGTGAAAAACATGGCTTCTTTCCTTCTGCGAGTGGCATGGATTTAGTTCTCGTGTAGGTACAAATTTGCTTCCGTCAGAGGCACAGTTGTGCCTCTTGAAAATAGGGAAAAACATGTATTCTTTTTTTTTCTGCAAGAGGCACGTATTTAGTTCTCATGTAGACATGGATTTGCTTTCGCGAGAAGCACAGTTGTGCATCTCAAAAAGGGGGGAAGCGTGTTTTATCCTTTTCCTTTCGCGAGAGGCACATATTTACTTCTCATGGAGGCACGGATTTGCTTCCGCTAGAGGCACATATTTACTTTTCATGGAGACATGGATTTGCTTTCGCGATAAGCATAGTCATACCTCTCAGAAAAGAAAAAATGTGTTTTCTTTTTTTTCCTTCTCTGAGAGGCATAAATTTACTTCTCGTGAAGGCATGGATTTGCTTCTGCGAGCGTGCCTCTCTAAAAAGGTAAAAATGTGTTTTTTTCTTCCATGAGCGGCACGAATTTACTTCTCGTGGAGGTACAGTTTTGCTTTTGTGAGAGTCACAGTCGTGCCTCTTCGGAAAGGAAAAAAACCATGTTTCTTGTTGGGAATATGACTATCAGGTATGACCCGCCCAGGAGGGGCCGGGTCATCCCTATGGCGGTTCATCTCATTGAAGCCCAAGAGCATAGTAACAATAGTGGTTCATAGATAGGCTTAGTAGAGGGCCCAAACCCGAAGGCGGCTTAAGGCCCACGGATATAAACCGCCATGTATATAGACTTGTATTGTAAGGCATGTAAGAAAAGTCACCGAGCCGGATACGTTGTATGAGCCAGCTGGGACTCTGTAGGCCGTAGGGCGTCGACCCGTGTATATAAGGGGACGACCCGGCGGCAGCTTAGGACAAGAAACAACAGATCGAGAGCCAGGTTAAGCGTATTTACTCCCTGCTCATCGAAACCCTAGCAATACCACCTCCAACTGGATTAGGCTTTTACCTTCACCGCAAGGGGCCTAACTAGTATAAATTCCCCGTGTCCTTTGTCCCGATTAACCCCTTTAAGCTAACCTCATCGCGATGGCTCCATGACTAAGTCCTCACACTAGGACATCTGTCGTGACAATTCCACGACAGTTGGCGCCCACCGTGGGGCTATCGCGCGATGGTTTCAAGTTCTTAGAGGGCAACTTCAAGGGGATCAAGGGATACGTCATGGGCCGAATGACCAAGAGTCATCGCGGCAAGCTCTACATCTACGACGCAGGCTGGGGCCCCAAGGCTTGTTCAATTGAGTGCCGGTACCGGGTCCCCTTCGGCGGAATTCATGTTTTCATCAGCAAGATCGGCGAACCGGGCCCTAAGTCAGACATCTGCACCGACATCATCGAGACGGCTCAGTGTGAGAGACCCGCCTGGGTTCGGCCCGCCATGAATCGTACCTTCATGGGATTTATCCATGGAGCAGAATCTGAGGATAGATCGGCATCTGGTGGTGAGACGGTCATTTATTCTGATGGTGAGTCGTCCACCGATGAGACCGAGTCATTGTATCAGCTGCAAGACGGCCGACTTGGGGGCTGTTCCGATGGTGACATTATTCCGGACTCCTGCGAGCCGCCGAACCGGGTTGCAATCTTCATGGTCGGTACACAGCCCGTGCAGCACTCGTCGACTGCGGCAGAGCTAGTTTCCGGGTCAGCAGCGGCAACGGCTGCCAGGGCAGGAGGCCCTAAGCGCCCGCCGACTCAGGTTTTAAATGACTTGCTGGATAAGCTAACAGCACTGTTAATAACAGTGGTTAACCCGACGGATTAAGATCAACATTAATGCGGTGATCGCAAAATTGCGTGATGAGATAGCACGGGCCAAGGAGGAGCTAAGCACAGAAAATGCCAGGATGGCTGAGGAGCGGGCTGCTTTGGATGCTTAGGCTCAACAGATTCAGTCGCAATCTTACCGGCTCATGCTAGATCAGAATGCTTCAAACGAAGTCATGAGGAGGAGGCATCAGACTCGTCTGCCCTCGGTTTACGAAGCAATAAATCTCTTTAACACACCAGGAGCAGGAACCAATAACCCGAAAGTGGTAAACCGGGTCGAAGCACCTAAGATGGGTATGCCGGTTCAACCGTGCACGACGGACCCGCCTCGTTATAACAATAACCCGCCGCAGCACATGCCGACGCCACCGGGTCATTACTCTAACCCTTTGGATAACATGATCGTTGCAGCGTCACGATTGGCGGCTCTCCCGGTTAAAGGCGAGTCACCGACGGCAGTTGAAACACGAAGGGCTAGAGAGCTCCTTCAGACAGCACTGGTAAAGCAGCAGGCTTATTCTTACAGTCGTGACAGGGTTCACTCCACCCCACGTCTGAGCCGGAGTTACAATAGGCATATCGATGAGCCGGCTGTGTCAAGCAGTGGGTGGAACCATCACCCGCCTCGTGGATATGACCCGGCGGGCGGTGGCGCTGATGCTCAGAATGTAGTGGATCAAGGTAGAGCACGTCGAGAGGCCGAGCTGGCGGCACATTATGCGGCCCGTCAACCTACTCTGGTTCGTCCGACCACTTCTGTGGAGCCAGGGGTAACCTTCAGGAATTTGGGTGTGCCATGTTTAGTGCCGGCTCTACGTAATGAGCGTCTGCCCAAGGATTTCAAGGGTCCTCACAAGGTGCCTAATTATACAGCCGATTTACCTCCCGAGGCATGGATCGAGAGTTATGAGATGGCCATGGAATTGCTAGAGGTCAGCGATGTTGCATGTGCTAAATATTTCCCCCTGATGTTGGAAGGAACGACCCACACTTGGTTGAAGGGGCTCCCTGCCAATTTCATCGGGTCATGGGCCAAGTTAAAAGCCCGGTTCATCCAGAATTTCAAGGATACATGTAAGCAGCCCATGTCAATTGTGGATTTAGCCTCCTGTGTCCAAGAAGAAGGCCCATTGGGTGCGCCAGGTCTCAACAATCCTGCACTCGTCGGATCGCATCAATGCCGACTCAGCAGTGTTGATGTTGGAGAACAATTGCCGTTACACGCCCCTAAAGCAGAAATTAGGGCGACTCAAACGCCACTGCAATGACATGGGGACACTGATGGCAGCTCTGGTTAAGTATGCTGACTCTGATGGTACCAAGGACCCCGAGTCTGATGACGAAAAGCCGGGAAAGGGAAAGAAGAGCAGCAACACCAAGGGGCAGCAGCATAACCCAACGAACCGGGGAGGCAACGGTAAGCGCAAAGCTGATAATAGTTTTGACTTTGTGGCTAACACCAATGCATAGAATAATGGTCAGCGTCGTAAGGGTAAACCGCCCCCACGGACCAGAGGATCCGGCTTCAATCTTGAACAGATGTTAAATCAGCCCTGCCCAAGACATGGTACGCGAGAAAGACTGTCTGGGCACCTATGGAAGGATTGTTACATTATGAAGGAGTACAAGAATTCCAATCTTTTTCAAGATAGTCATGGGCGCGGTTCAGGATCCGGCTCTCACGGACCGGGTTATGGCGGTGGCGGCTCTGACTCTGGATTCCAAGGAAATCAAAGTAACCACAACAATCAGGGTGGTTACAATCAGCAGAGTAGTCAGGGGAGTCAACATCAGCAACAGTCTAGTTATCGAAGCAACCTGAAGTAGTTGAATAGTGGACAATGTCATGTCTTCACTACTAGCTTATGTAAGCATGACCAGAAGCTTCATAAGAGGGTAGTCAATGCTGTTGATCCCCATTACTTGCGTTGGTCTGAGTAGCCCATTGTGTGGAGTCGGGAAGATCACCCGCCCCGGGTTGATAATCCGGGTCCCTTGGCTTTGGTGGTCGCACCTCAGGTCGGAGGGTATAAGTTTACCAAGGTACTCATGGATGAAGGGAGCAGCATCACTATCCTTTATTACGAAACTTCTCGTCGCATGGGGTTGACTGATAAAAATCTTAAGCCGTTAAACACTGTTTTCCATGGCGTGGTGCCTGGTAAGTCGGCGTATGTTGGGGATAGATCTGGAAGTTGCTTTTGGAGATGATCATGACTCTAGGTCAGAGACATTGACCTTTGAAGTAGTCAAGATTCATAGCCTGTATCACGCTCTGTTTGGACGGCCGTCTTATGCCAAGTTCATGGCACGGCCTTGTTATGTTTATCTGCAGCTCAAGATGCCGAGTTACAAGGGGACCATTACTGTGCATGGGAGCCGTAAGATAGCTCTGGAATACGAAGAAGGTGATGTAGCTTATGCCGAGTCGGTTTGTGCAACGGAGGAGTTAAAATTCTATAAGGACAATGTTGATCCGGCGGATATGACATCTTTGAAAAAGCCAACTATAGAGCATGATCCGGTCTTAAAGTTTAAATCGGTAGATGATACTAAGATGGTTGATTTTGTTCCTGGCGATTCATCCAAGCAGTTCAATATCAGTGCTAATCTGGATCCGAAATAGGAAAGCACGCTCATCGAGTTCATCTGTGAGAACCGGGACATCTTTGCATGGAAGCCTTCAAACATGCCGGGTGTACCGAGAGACCTCGCTGAGCACACTCTTAATATTGATCCAAAATTTAAGCCGGTTAAGTAGTTTCTCCACCGGTTTAACGAAGAGAGGCGGAAGGCTATTGGAGAGGAAGTGGCCCGGCTCTTGGCAGCCAGGTTTATCATCGAAGTTTTCCATCCTCAGTGGTTGGCTAACCCGGTGCTGGTACTTAAGAAGAATGGCACTTGGCATATGTGTGTGGATTACACGGATTTAAACGAGGCTTGCACGGCTGATCCTTTGCTCTCCCTCTCGTATTGATCAGATTATTGATGCTACGATGGGTTGTGAGAGTTTGAGTTTTTTGGATGCTTATTCTAGTTATCATCAGATCAAGATGGTGGTTAAGGACCAGGAGAAGACAACTTTCATAACTCCCTTTGGAGCCTTCTGCTATGTGTCTATGCCTTTTGAGCTCAAGAGTGCCCAGGCAACTTATGAGAGATGTGTGCAAAATTGCCTTCATGATCAAATTGGGTGCAATGTTCATGCTTATGTGGATGAAGTGAAATCCAAAGAGAAAGAGACATTGATAGATGATTTGAAGGAAACCTTTGATAATCTCCGGGTCTATAAAATGATGCTTAACCCAGCCAAGTGTGTTTTTGGTGTGCCGGTAGGCAAACTTTTGGGCTTTTTGGTGTCTAACAGGGGCATTGAAGCTAATCCGGAGAAGATCAAAGCCATCACTTCTCTGGCTAAACTGGCGTGTGTCAATGATGTGCAACGTCTGGCGGGTCGTATTGCGGCATTAAGCCGGTTCATAAGCCGGTTGGAAGAGAAGGCCATCCCTCTATATCAGATGATGAAATGGACACATAATTTTGTCTGGAGTGATGCCGCTAATGCAACTTTTGAGGACTTGAACAAACAGCTGGCTGAACCGCCTGTTCTGGCTGCTCCTGTTGCTAAAGAGCCATTATTGCTGTACATAGTAGCCAATGCCCGGTCTGTTAGCGTAGCTATTGTGGTGGAACGGAAGGAGACAGGCAAGGAATATCCGGTTCAAAAGTCGGTTTACTACATCAGTGAGGTGCTTATTGAGTCCAAGCAGAGATATCCGCACTGGTAGAAGCTTGTATATGGGGTGTTCATGGTCAGCCGGAAGCTTAAGCAATATTTTCTGGGTCATCCCATCACTGTGGTTAGTTTTGCTCCTTTAGAGGACATTATTCATAACAGAGAAGCCACATGTCACTATGTCAGGTAGCCAAGTGGGCCATTGAGCTTGGTCCTCATGATTTGAAATATATGCCTCGCACGGCCATCAAGTCTCACGCGCTGGTGGATTTTATCAATGACTGGATAGAGCTACAGATGCCTGAGGAAAAGCCAGATAACACGTATTGGATTATTCACTTTGATGGGTCCAGGCAATTGGAGGGCTCGGGGGCTGGAGTTTTGCTCGCTTCCCCTCGAGGTGATAAATTTTGTTATGTTTTTCGTTTGATGTTCCCTTGCACTAACAATGCAGCTGAATATGAGGCCTTGCTCCACGGTCTTCGGATGGCTAAGGAGATGAACTTAAGCCGGGTTAGGTGCTTTGGCGACTCAGATTTGGTGGCTCGGCAAGTCTCTGGTACTTGGGATTCCAAGGATCCACTCATGGCGGCTTATCGACGAGAGGTGGACGTTATTGCTGGTCACTTCAAGGGTTATCAAGTTGAGCATGTTGATCGAAGGAAAAATAAAGCGGCGGATCCTTTAAACCGGTTGGGTTCTCAACGTAAACCAGTGCCGCCTAATGTCTTTCTTGACGTTTTGCATAACCCGTCGGTCAAGTTACCTACAGAGAAGGATTTGGCTATTCCTGACCCGGAAGCTCAGTTGGTGGCGGCTCTTCATGTAATTATGGATTGGACAGTCCCTTATTTGGCTTATATGACCCGGGGCAAGTTACCTGAGGATGAAACCTTAGACAGGCAGATAACCTAGCGGTCTAAGTCAATGACAATTGTTAATGGAGAGCTACATCATCGCAGTGTCACAGGGGCGTTTCAACGTTGTGTTTCTCCAGAAGAGGGCTGTGAGATCCTGCGTGAGATTCATGAAGGAGACTATGGTCATCATGCCGGTTCAAAATCTCTCGTTGCTAAAGCTTTTCGTCATGGGTTTTGTTGGCTAACAGCTCTTGCGAGTGCGGAGGACCTAGTCAGTAGGTGTGATGGTTGTCAGAAATTTTCACGATGAGCTCATGTGCCGGCTCAAGAATTGAGGATGATTCCAATTACTTGGCCATTTGCAGTTTGGGGGCTTGATATGGTTGGACCTTTCAAAAGATCCAAGGATAAGAAGGCCCACCATTTGGTGGCGGTTGATAAGTTCACTAAGGGGTAGAGGTAGAGCGAGTCAGTAAGTGTGATGCAGCAACGGCAGTTCAATTCATGAAGAAGACGATCTTCCATTTTGGCTTTCCACACAACATCATAACAGACAATGGCACTAATCTCTCTAAAGGTGCTATGGAAGAATTTTGTCAACGTGAGCATATCCGGCTTGTGTATCATCAGTGGCTCACCCCCAATCTAATGGTCAAGCTGAGAGAGCCAATCAAGAGATCTTGAGAGGCATCAAGCCCCGGCTTATGGTTCCCCTGTAGAGGATGCCGGGTTGTTGGGTGGAGGAGTTACCTTCCATGTTATGGAGCATTAATACCACCCTAACAGATCTACGGGATACACACCTTTCTTCATGGTTTACTGAGCAGAGGCGGTTCTCCCTAGTGACATCCGTCATGACTCACCTCGTGTGGCGGCTTATGTTGAAGCTGACAATGAAAAAACACATCAGGAAGCACTTGACCTATTGGATGAGGAGCGTGACATCGCGGCGGCTCGTTCGGTGATTTACCAGCAAGATCTGCACCGTTACCACAGCTGCGGGGTTAAAACCAGAACTTTCCAAGAAGGCGATCTGGTGCTCCGGCTTATCCAGGATCAGACTGGTATGCACAAGTTATCCCCACCTTGGGAAGGACCCTTTGTGGTCAGCAAGAATCTGAACAATTGGTTATATTACCTTATCTATGTTCGAGACCACAAGGACTCACGCACGTCGGAGGAAGAGACCCGCCGGCCGTGGAACATTGCTCATCTTCGGCCTTACTACACTTGAGACACTGGCTCTTCTGATGTACATATTTTTGACAATGTATATATTATGATCAATATAATAAACTGGCATCCCTGCTAAAGTAGGGCCTCTGTCGCTTTTTCTTTTAAATAATGAGTTTTTGGTCACTTGGGGGCTTTTGCTTTGTAGAGCGAAGTTATGATTACCCTTTGATCCGGCTTATTGGCCACACACAAAAAACTTGGGGGCTTTTACCCAAGTTAAAGGGACCAAAGAGAGTCTGTTGCAAAAGCACAACTCAAACATAGGTGCCCGTTGAGCATAGCTCAAAATATTGCTTGGGGGCTCTTTTGTTCTAAAGAACAAAGAGTTTTTATAACCTTTGTAATAGGCTTAAAAGCCAGGCTTGGAAGCCAGGTGTATCACCTAAAACCCCGGGTTATCCTGCCTTTTTAAGTAAGCCACTTTGCCCAGGTAATCCTGGAATGACCCGCCGAACATTTGACAAGTCAATCTTATGCAGATACTAAACTTGTCAAAGTTAAAACGACGATTGGTTATGTGAGGTCCATCTTATAAGGTTTGTATATAGGTTTAACTCAGTGGCTGTGCGACCCGTGAAAGCACTCGATTTTCGGCCTGGCAGCCCATGAAAAGCCTCATTTTTTGTTTGTTTTTATTCGACAAATTTTCTTTTTGAGGTTTATTTGATGAGGCTTATAAAGCTTTATGATTATAATTCACCGGTGTTTATTAACCCGGCCTGGCTTTTGACTATAAGTCGCCAGTCTGAGAGGAGATGCTATCTGGTGTTTATTAACTCGACCTGGCTTTTGACTATAAGTCATCAGATTGAGATAAGATAATATCCGGTGTTTATTAACCCAGCCCGACTTTGTTTATAAACCGGCAATCTATGATAATTACCCATGCTCAAATTTTGGGTTATCACCCTTACCGCACTGGCTTGGTAAACCAACAGTGTGATCACATATCACAGGTATGACATATTTTCAATCTATATGGTTATCATTCAGTTCAGCCTTGGTTATAAACTGTGGTAGTTTCCTATGGTTTATATCAGGCATTATAACATGTCCAGCGGTAAACCGCCAGGACACTTTTTCACCTATTGTATGCAGGAACAGATTCAAAGTTGCTAATATCATAAAGCATACATGGCATATCTTAACATGGCGGATGAACAGTGTCTTGCACAGAAAATATGCACGATGGCATAGCAGAATAAGAGTTTAGAGCTAGCCTATTACAAGGCGCTTGGTGCCCAAAAAGGATCATTGTTTTTAAGTCTTGCAGAAAGCAGATGATAAACTGGGCCCGGTTCATGAATTTTGGCCTGGCTGGCTTGAAGGTTGCGATTCATCCCTTGCCGGTTCGTCTTCCTCCTCCACCATCTGGAAGTTGGGTTTGGACCAGTCAAAGCCACGCAAGGCGACGAATTTAGCTTCGTCGTCAATCAGATCAGACGGGTCAATATCAGGGACGAAAGTGTGCTTATGAATCGGCGGAATTAAATCCATCACTTTATACGAAGGAGTCTGCATCTTCTAATTATCTGCATCGTAAGCCGGCCAGTACTTGGAGAGATTAGTCTCTTCAGCGATGATTGTTGCATGCGGACGAATCTCTTTGACACAGGTGTCAAAGTCTTGCTGGTCAAAAGAGGTTCCATCTTCCTTCAGACTAGGATACCCACTAGCTACATCTGCCGGGTCTAGTTCGGGTACCCATGCTTTGGCACGGCTCAAGGCTGTTACAGCTCCGGCTCTAGCACAAGGCCATTTGATTTCTTGAAACCTAGTGGGTAAGATGGACAGTTTCTTCAAAACATCACTTAACAGATTTGGTCCTTGATTCGTTTGGGAGATAGTAGCGAGAGTCCGCTGAGCTCTAGTGTATAATTGCTCAACAAGAGTATAAACCGCCTTGAGCTTCACCAGTGTGTCTTGGCTAAGGTTGCTGCTCCTGGGACCTGAAAAAGTTCAAAGATTGGTCAAGTGGCGGTTTACATTATGACGACAAATACTTAGTTTGGATAAATAAGAAGGGGACTTACCGAAGATAGCAGAAACCATCTGAGACACACGGTGTTTTAAACCGGTTAGTTCAGTGGTAGCTTCCTCAAGAGCCGCCTCTGCCTTTTCAGCACGCTGTATCAAGGCAGTTTTTTCCTCGGCCCAAGCCTTTTTATCCTCAGCCAAACTAGTCTTCAATTTTTCCGACTTGGACACACTAAACTAGAATTTTGATTCAGCTTTCCGGGTCTCATTTTCTTGAGCCACCAACCGAGCCTTGGCATCATTCAGTTGAGACTCTAGTTCAGCAGTAGCAGCCTGCATACATCACAAGTTTATCACACATATTTCAAGGCGGATTACAATAGTTAAGTCCCAAGCACTTTGCAAGCGAAACCACTTGGCACTTGGGGGCTAATGTCTGTCAACGCAATTTTTCAATGGAAATGGATTTTTTAAAGTCCCAAGTGCTTTGCAAGCAACAACACTTGGCACTTGGGGGCTAATGCATATTGCTTGTTTCTTCCTAAAGATGAGCTGGGTGAGCTATCAACAATCTCAGCCAACTCATGGGGGCTATACAGTTCAGTTATGTTCTTTTACAGTGATTAATAGGACCGGCTCATTCATACTAATTAAACCGGCTCTTGGGGACTATACATGCAAAATTGTGATACTATCAGCATCCGGCTTAGTTGTAAACTGGACTTGGAGGGAGTCTAGGACAGAAGCTTGTAAGTTTTTTAAGTATACAGATTATTCAATCTTATCATAATCAGAAGACTTGGGGGCTGGCAGGATATATAACTTATATAAGCCGGAGAACGTACCTCATACTTCTGGTGCATCTGTTTGACCATCTCAATTTCTAAGTCACGACTGGAGTGTACTTGACTGAGATAACCAGATAATACTTCACTATTACTCAATTGAGCATAGTGGGAGACATCGTACCTCACTTTCCGTCTTTCCATGACTTCTTGTTTGGCAGAATGTCTCACTAGTACAGTTGGATTCCCCAGCTTAGTAAATCCAGTGCCAGTGATTGAAACATCATCAGTATGAGTTTCTGGCAGGTTAAGGGAGCTTGACGGTTCAGTGGTTGACGGGTCAATATTGGTGTCGTCAATAGATAACTCAGGCATCTCATGTTGAATATTGGGAGCAGGATCTTCTGATTGTTCAGAGGCTTGTGGTGCAGAAGTTGACTGGTCTGGTTCAGCAGCTTTAGGGGCTTCAGCCGGCTTTGTCACCTTCGCTTTCTTGTTGGGCTTTGCTTGACCGCTAAAAATAATTCGGACAAGTCAGCATGATGATAAACATATAAAGGTACAGAAGAAAGATACTTATTCTTACCCAGGGGTAGTCTTGAAAGCTGGCAGTTGAGTCTGCGATGAATCGCTAGAGGAAGAACGGGAAATCTCCTGCAAAAATGGAATCAAAGGAATTGAGTGGTTAACGAAAGAAACTAGCCTGAAAATAAAAGAGTTAAGGTTAACAAGAACCTCATTTTGGCGTTTTCAAGGAGTGTTTGGTAAATCGGAAGGTAAGTGTAACACCCCGTATGTAACCTGCCATATTAGTATTCCAACTCTTGCCATTTCCGGCACTAAGTTATGATATTTCCTCATTGTCAGGTTTTTATCTTCAAGTGCTTATGTCTTTGTCATGCATCTCATATCATGTCATCATGTGCATCACATTTGCATACGTGTTCGTCTCATGCATCCAAGCATTTTCCCCGTTGTCCGTTTCGCATTCCGGCGCTCCTATGTCCTCTGGTGTCCCTTTCTACCTCTTTTCATGTGTGGGTGTTAAACGTTTTCGGATTGGACCGAGACTTGCCAAGCGGCCTTGGTTTACTACCGGTAGACCGCCTGTCAAGTTTCGTGCCATTTGGACTTCGTTTGATACCCCAACGGTTAACTGAGGAACCGAGAAGGCCTCGTGTGTGTTGCAGCCCAACACCTCTCCAAAGTGGCCCAAAACCCACCCAAACCCCCTCCATCATCTAGGTCATTCGATCACGATCGCATGGCCGAAAACCGTGCTCAATTTGGAGCCTCATAGCTCCTCCTACCTATAAAAAGGCATCTCCCCCGAAATTTTCGGATCCAACCCAAGTATCCTTCCACCTCTAGCCGCCGGACCCATCCGATCCGGCCGGACACGTCTGCCCCGCTCCGCCGGACAAACCCGCAGCCGCCACGTGTCCCCCTGCGGAGCCCCACTTCGCTGGCCCGTCGTGGCCCAGGCAGGCCCTCCCGTGCCGCCAACCGGGCCGCGCCCCGCCGCCCGTCTCCGCCTAGCGCGCCCGCTCCGCCACCCGCCGGCGTCGCGCGCCTCGCCACCGCGAGTTCCGGCCACCGCGAGCCGCCCTGCCGCTGATCTGCTCCGCCGCCCCACCGCCGCGGCTGACCTCCTCCGGTCGTCTCCGACCTCGCCGGCGCCGCCCCGCACCCGATCCGGCCGCCTCCGACCCCCCGGAGCCGCCCCACACCGATCCGGCCATCTCCGGCCCAACTCCGGCGACAGCTCCGGCCGCTCCTCGGATTGCGTGCCCGAACGAACCCTAGATCCGGATTTGAGGCGGTTGACTTTTTCCCTACTCTCAGTATTTTTTGCATTTTTCATCATGTCATAACTCTGCATCCGTGGGTCCGTTTCGGGCGTGTGGCATATCAAATTGTTCGTCTCGACGAGTACTTCATTTCATTCCATTGCACCATGTTCATTTGAGCTCATATTTATGCCCTAAATGCTGTTGCAAGAGTGCTAGTTTATATTAGTTTCAGATTCTTATCACAGATTGGACTTTTGTCATTTTTGCCATGATTGATGTGTGCCTCCTATGGACTTGAGCCCTACATGTGTTTTGAAGTATGCCATGCCATCTTTACAGGGGTGTATGCCTTGTATTTTTGTGATCTTTGTGGTGACTAGCACAAGCATGCAAAGTAGCCCTTGTAATGTTGCTGATTTAAGGACTTAGAAATATTCTAAGTCTTTGCCCTGTTAATATTTTTATGCCATGTATTCATGTTGCTACAGAGTGATCCATGCCTCTTTTGAGCATGATCAGTAAGGATGTTTTGTAGATATTGTTGTGCTCTATCCATCCATGTCTTTGTTTGCAATTATGGAGCACCCTAACTTGAGTCAATCGAGCTCTACTTTTGCTATAAAATGTTCCTGGCAGAATGTTTACGTGTTAAGCATTTTCGCCGAGGTTGTTGTAGTTGATCCATGCATGCTATGTTGTTGTTCTTGCCATGTTTAGCTTCTATGCCATGTCTACTTGCTGGGTGTATGCTTAGTTTGTCATGCAATGCTTTGTGGTGAGTGCATCGAGCTCATAAACATGCCTACTTAATATCTGTTTTGCCATGTTCCAGTTTTCTACTAAGTCTGAATCTGTTAACGATAATTGCTATGTTCACATGGTTGCCATTGTATTTTCTGATCCCTTTTGGCTTATGGTCAGTAAGGGACTTTTGTTGTGTGCTTTGAGTAGCTTCATGCCATGCCTTGCTTTGCCATGATATGTTCCTGTAGAATGTTGTAATCTTGCTCTAAACATTGCTTCCTGATGTTAAATTCCTGACATGTTTATTTTCACTAAGTCTGTAACCTGATATCTTTTGCACTTTTGCCATGCTTGTTTGAACCTACTATCGAGTGAATTAGCCGTAGCTCAGTGTTCATCTTTTGTCAAGCATCTTGAGTGGATCCCTGCCATGTTTTTTGTTGTTATGTTAGAGTGCAGTAGCTTGTTGTTCTTGATGCATTTAGATGGCCTCGTGCTGTTAATCGCAGATCGGTGCCATATTTGTTTTGCTTGTCATTTGCAAACCGTGCATCCGATTCCGGTGATCTTTATATCGATTTCGACCGAAATCAACTCCTCTTTCCAGTGGCACTCTTGGTTTTCCAAGTTGAGGCCAGGTTCAATCTTTCCTTTCCGAAACATGCATATGCATTGCATATCACATCCCGCATATCATGCCATGTTTTGCATCATGTTGCTTGTGCATTGCACGTGGTTGATTGTGTCTCCCTTTGCTTGTGTTCTTGCTTTGGGTAGAGCCGGGAGACGAGTACGTGATCGAGGAGCCCGTTGAGTACGCTTACGAGGATCAAGCTAACGTCAACTCGGAGAACTTTGCAGGCAAGATGACCATACCCTCGAAATCACTTCTATCTTTGCTTGCTAGATGCTCGCTCTATTGCTATGCCTATGCTACGATACCTACCACTTGCTTATCATGCCTCCCATATTGCCATGTCAAACCTCTAACCCACCTTGTCCTAGCAAACCGTTGTTTGGCTATGTTACCGCTTTGCTCAGCCCCTCTTATAGCGTTGCTAGTTGCAGGTGAAGATTGGAGTTTGTTCCTTGTTGGAACATGTTTATTGTTGGGATATCATTATTATATCTTGTCTATTTTAATGCATCTATATACTTGGTAAAGGGTGGAAGGCTCGGCCTTATGCCTGGTGTTTTGTTCCACTCTTGCCGCCCTAGTTTCCGTCATACCGGTGTTATGTTCCTTGATTTTGCGTTCCTTACACGGTTGGGTTATAATGGGAACCCCTTGACAGTTCGCCTTGAATAAAACTCCTCCAGCAAGGCCCAACATTGGTTTTACCATTTGCCACCTAGCCTCTTTTCCCTTGGGTTTCCGGACTCAAGGGTCATCTTTATTTTAAACCCCCCGGGCCAGTGCTCCTCTGAGTGTTGGTCCAAACTAGAGCCCTTGCAGCGCCACCTCGGGGAAACTCGAGGGTTGGTTTTAGTTGTACGGATTGCTTATCCGGTGTGCCCTGAGAACGAGATATGTGCAGCTCCTATCGGGATTTGTCGGCACATTCGGGTGGCTTTGCTGGACTTGTTTTACCATTGTCGAGATGTCTTGTAACCGGGATTCCGAGTCTGATCGGATTGTCTTGGGAGAAGGAATATCCTTCGTTGACCGTGAGAGCTTGTGATGGGCTAAGTTGGGACACCCCTGCAGGGATTTGAACTTTCGAAAGCCGTGCCCGCGGTTATGGGCAGATGGGAATTTGTTAATGTCCGGTTGTAGATAACCTTAAACTTAACTTAATTAAAATGAATCAATAGAGTGTGTGGCCGTGATGGTCTCTTTTCGGTGGAGTCCGGGAAGAGAACACGGTCTCGTGTTATGCTTGAACGTAGGTTGTTCTAGGATCACTTCTTGATCATAGTTTATCGATCGTGCCTTTGCCTTCTCTTCTCGCTCTCATTTGCGTATGTTAGCCACCATATATGCTAGTGCTTGCTGCAGCTCCACCTCATACCTTTTACCCTTCCTATAAGCTTAAATAGTCTTGATCGCGAGGGTGTGAGATTGCTGAGTCCCCGTGACTCACAGATTACTTCCAAAACCAGATGCAGGGACCGATGATACCGCTCCAGGAGATTCGACTGAGCTCAAGTGGGAGTTCGATGAGGACTCAGGACGATACTACGTTTCCTTTCCAGACGATCAGTAGTGGTGCCCAGTTGGGGCGATCGGGGACTTTGTTGCATTTGGGGTTGTTCTTTATTTTGGTTCCGTAGTCGGACCTTGATTGTATCTGGATGAATGTAATGATATTTATGCTATTGTGTGACGTGGCGAGTGTAAGCCAACTATGTACCTCTTTTCCTTATTCATTACATGGGTTGTGTGAAGATTACCCCACTTGCGACATTGCTTACAATGCGGTTATGCCTCTAAGTCGTGCTTCGACACGTGGGAGATATAGCCGCATCGTGGGCGTTACAAGTTGGTAATCAGAGCCTTCCCCGACTTAGGAGCCCCCTGCTTGATCGAATCGCTGGCGTTGTTGAGTCTAGAAAAATGTTTTGAGTCATTTAGGATTATATATATCGGAGAGTAGGATTCTTTTTACTCCTCAGTCCCTTCGTCGCTCTAGTGAGGCATCCTGACGTAGAGTTTTGACTCTTCTCTTCTCAAATTTCACTAAAAAATTTAGGATCACGCGGGTATCTTGGAATCGTTCCGATGGTTTTGTGACGAGAACATTGTTCTTGGTGCCTCCTGACATTTAGGGGTTGTGGCAGTGTCCCGGGGAGTTGAGCTCCGAGGTGTTGTCGTCACAATTTTATCGTTGCAATTCTGGAATACCTGAGTTTCGCCGACATCGAAAATCTCTTTTATGCAGTTGTTGGTGAGATAACCTCGACGCCACCCAGTACTGGGGCGGGAGTTCGGGAGTATTGCCATAACTCGTATAACGGATGCTTTTCGAAGGTTGAGGTAAATGATTTCCGAAGGTTTCTTGGTTATGTGTTGAAGGATGGATACAGCTGGATGTAGGATTTGCTAGCTTTGGGTGAGATATTATGCTTCCCCTGTATCCCCAACACCTGATTGCATAACCGGAAAGTTCGGGAGTTTCATAGGTGGGAATTCATGTAGCTCTAGTATTTCTTCCGCGGATATTTGGTTTGTGATTGGGTAATCCTCACCAAGTATTTGTTCTTGTCCGTACCTTGTTGTTTTATTCATCTACCTCTATCTAAGTGGCTTCGCAATTTATGGAAGTGTGACCATTTCAATTGGAATTCATTCGTTCATTTTGTTCGGATGTTAAGACTATATGTTGCATTTCGATCCATTTGATTCAGCTTGAATATATGTCTGTCAAGATGCTAACGGATGTCACCCTCTTCAGGATGGCTCCTCCAACGCGTCAGAATCCTGAACCGCCACCACCACCTCCACCTCCGGAGGCATGGCAAGCTGTGATGGCCGCTAGCAATGCCAACACACAGCTGATCATGCAACTCTTGCAAGAGCGCAACCAAGGGAATCAAGGCCATGGCAACAATCAGAATTAGTTTGCTACACTCAACCAGTTCCTCGCAAACCAGCGAAAGACCTTCAGTAACTGTGTTGAGGCAACAGACGCTGATGATCGGCTCGTGGATATCTGCAAGCATTTCGAGTGCAGCAACGTCAGGCCTGAGGACTTTGTCAAGTTTGCATCGTTCCAACTCAGAGACCAAGCTGCAGAGTGGTATCAGCAATACAAAGATTCCAGAGGAGGTCGTGTGATTACCTGGGATGAATTCCGTCAAGACTTCAAAGGTCACCACATTCCTCAGAGTGTTGTTGAGAGCAAGCGTGAGGAGTTCCGCAATCTGAAGCAAGGCAGCTTGTCTGCTTACCAGTATAACATCATGTTCCAGAAGCTCGCTCGTTTCGCTAAGCAAGACGTCCCTGACGAGAAGAGCATGATCTATCAGTTCAGAGGTGGCCTCAAAGAAGATCTTCAACTAGCTCTTGTGCTTTTTGAGCCGCAGAAGTACGATGAATTCTACAACATGGCACTGAAACAAGAGACTGCTCAGCTCAAGTGCGATGCTTCCAAGAAGCGAGTCAGAGATGCAACTCGTTCTTCCTCAACTCAAGTGGCAACTAAGCAGCAAAAGTATTGGTTGCCTCCTCCTCCTCCGTTCCGTCAGCCTTATCAGCAGAAGAGCAAAGGTGGCAATGGATCTTCCCACCCACCCAACCCAGGCTTTCAGAACAAGACTTCGTCTCATGCTCCAAGATCAAGTGCTCCGTATCACCGTCCGCTCTCGGAGGTCACGTGCAACAAGTGTCAGCAGAAGGGTCACTATGCCAACAAATGCTTCAATCAGAGGCGTCTTCCTCCTCCTCCTCCTGTGAGATCTGCAGCATGCAGTGGTCAAGCATAATCCCAAGTGCAAGGTCAACATGATGAACGCAGCTCAGGCAGAGGACTCGTCAGATGTGATCATGGGTAACCTTCCTGTTAACGATATTCCTGCAAAAGTTCTTTTTGACACTGGTGCATCGCATTGTTTCATTCAAGACCATTTTTGCAGCATGATTTGTCCAAGATTTTTCCGTTGAAGATTGTTGTCTCCGGGAATCAAATGACATCTCATTGGTCCGGATGTTACTATCACGTTGGGCGACTATAAGTTTCTGTCTTCTCCAGTGGTCCTTGGTAACTCGGATATTGATCTTATTCTGGAATGGACTGGCTTTCTAAGCACAAGGCTCAGCTTGATTGTGCTGCCAGGCAGATTCAATTGACACATTCGTCTGAGGATGTAATCGTCTTTGCCGCTCGTGATGATACCATTCGACTGTTTTCTCTCAATGAGAAGGGCGAGCTGGATGCCATCTCTCAGATTCCAGTCGTTTGTGAATATCAAGACGTCTTTCCAGAAGATCTTCCAAGAATGCCTCCGCACCGGCCAGTTGAATTCGTCATCGATCTTGAGCCTGGCACGGAACCTGTTTGCAAACGTCCTTACAAGCTTGGACCTGAAGAGTTGAAGGAGCTGAAGAAGCAACTCGATATTCAAGAGCGTATGGGTCTCATCCGACCAAGTTCTTCTCCATGGGGTTGTGGTGTTCTTTTCGTCAAGAAGAAGGATGGAACGGACCGACTTTGTGTCGACTACCGTCCATTGAACAAGAAGACCATAAAGAACAAGTACCCACTTCCCAACATCAATGAGCTTTTCGAACAACTCAAAGGTGCTCAAGTATTCTCCAAGCTTGATCTCCGTATGGGCTATCATCAGATTCGCATTCGTGAAGAAGATATCCCCAAGACAGCATTCAGAACAAGCTATGGTTCATATGAATACACTGTCATGTCTTTCGGCCTTGTCAACGCTCCTCCAACATTCTCTCGCATGATGAACTTCATCTTCAACGCCTACACAAATGACTTCGTCTTGGTCTACCTCGATGACATTTTGGTCTTTTCCAAGAACAAGGAGGATCATGCCAAGCACTTGAGATTGGTGCTGGATAAACTCAGAGAACATCAGTTCTATGCGAAGTTTTCAAAGTGCGAGTTTTGGCTCGATGAGGTTCTCTACCTTGGGCATATCATCTCCGCCAAGGGCATAGCTGTTAATCCTGAGAAGGTGTCTGCAATTGTGAATTGGGAACCACCTCAGAATGTGAAGCAACTCCGCAGCTTCCTTGGGCTCGCAAGCTATTGTCGAAGGTTCGTTGAGAACTTCTCTAAGATCGCGAAGCCTCTTTCCAACCTTCTCCAGAAGCATGTGAAGTATGTCTGGTCGCCTGAATGTGACATCGCTTTCAACACCCTGAAAGAGAAGTTAGTCACTGCTCCAGTTCTGACTCCTCCTGATGAATCCAAACCGTTCGAGGTCTTCTGTGATGCTTCCCTTCAAGGTCTTGGTGCAGTGTTGATGCAAGAGAAGAAAGTTGTGGCCTATACCTCTCGCCAGTTGAAGCCCAATGAAAAGAACTACCCCACTCATGACCTCGAGTTGGCGGCAGTTGTCCATGCTCTTTTAACATGGAGACATCTCTTGTTGGGAAGGAAAGTGGACATCTTCACTGATCACAAGAGTCTCAAGTACATCTTCACTCAGCCAAACCTCAACCTCAGGCAGACTCGTTGGGTCGAAATGATTCAAGAGTATAATCCGAGTATTGAATATACTCCAGGCAAGGCCAATGTAATTGCTGACGCATTGAGCAGGAAGGCTTACTGCAACAGTTTGATTCTCAAGCCTACCAACCAGAGCTTTGTGAAGCTTTCCGCAAACTTAATCTCCAAGTTGTTCCTCAAGGATTCCTTGCCAACCTCCAAGTCTCTCCTACTTTGGAAGATCAGATTCGCGAGGCTCAACTTCTTGATGCTATGGTGAAGAAGGTGAAGATTGGGATTGCCAAGAGTCAACCCAAGTACAAGTGCTATCGTCTTGATGACAAGGATACTCTATTCTTCGAGGATCGCATTGTTGTTCCTAAAGGTGACCTTCGTAAAGTCATTATGAACGAGGCTCACTATTCACTCCTCTCTATTCACCCTGGAAGTACAAAGATGTACCAGGACCTCAAGCTGTCGTATTGGTGGACTCTAATGAAGCGCGAGATTGCTCAGTTCGTGAATGAATGTGATGTCTGCATAAGAGTGAAAGCAGAATACCAACGACCAGCTGGTCTCCTCCAACCTCTTGCCATTCCAGAATGGAAGTTTGATCATATTGAGATGGACTTCGTGACTGGATTTCCAAAGTCTAAGCGTGGCAATGATGCTATCTTCGTCGTCATCGACAAGCTCACTAAAGTGGCTCATTTTCTTCCTACCAAAGAATCTATCACAACAGCTCAGTTGGCAGAGCTATATACCTCCAGGATTGTCTCTCTGCACGGCATTCCGCAGTTGATATCTTTAGATCGTGGTAGCATTTTCACCTCTAAGTTCCGGGACTCCTTTCAGAAGGCCATGGGCACCAACATTCGCTTCAGCACAGCCTTTCATCCTCAAACCAGTGGCCAAGTTGAGCGAGTCAATCAAATTCTTGAAGATATGCTCAGGGCATGTGTCATCTCTTTCGGTATGAAGTGGGAAGATTGTCTTCCATATGCCGAGTTCTCCTACAACAACAGCTTCCAAGCGAGTTCAGGCAAGGCCCCATTCGAGGTTCTCTATGGCAGGAAGTGTCGTACTCCTCTTAACTGGTCAGAGACTGGTGAACGCCAACTTCTTGGCAATGACTTGATCACAGAGGCTGAAGAAATGTGCAAAGTCATTCGTGAAAATCTCAAAGCCGCGCAATCGCGCCAGAAGAGTTACTATGATAGCAAGCATCGTGACTTGGCTTTCGAGATCGGAGACCATGTCTACCTCCGCGTCTCTCCAATGAAAGGTACTCGTCGCTTCGGTATCAAAGGGAAGCTTGCCCCTAGATACGTGGGTCCTTTCAAGATCATTGGCAAAAGAGGCGATCTCGCCTATCAACTTGAGCTTCCATCCAACTTTGCAAATGTGCACGACGTGTTTCACGTGTCTCAACTCCGCAAGTGTTTCAAGACTCCTGACCGCACCATCAACTTTGAAGAGATTGATCTCCAGGAAGACTTGTCTTATCATGAGCACCCCGTTGCTATTCTTGAAGAAACTGAGCGCAAGACTCGCAACAAGTCTATCAAATTCCTGAAAGTCAAGTGGTCACATCATTCCGACCGTGAAGCCACCTGGGAACGTGAGGACCACCTCCGTTCTGAGTACCCGGA
Organism: Triticum aestivum; assembly: GCF_018294505.1. Taxonomy (NCBI): domain Eukaryota; kingdom Viridiplantae; phylum Streptophyta; class Magnoliopsida; order Poales; family Poaceae; genus Triticum; species Triticum aestivum. The sequence continues at coordinate 105,436,167 of NC_057794.1, read as the reverse complement.
GTTTTTCCAGTCCTAGATCTCGGGACGAGATCCTTTCGTAGTGGTGGAGTGTTGTAACACCCCGTATGTAACTTGTCATATTTGTATTCCAACTCTTGCCATTTCCGGCACTAAGTTATGATATTTCCTTGTTGTCGGGTTTTTGTCTTCGTGTTGTTTCATCTTTGTCATGCATCTCATCTCATGTCATCATGTGCATCACATTTGCATACGTGTTCGTCTCATGCATCCGAGCATTTTCCCCGTTGTCCGTTTTGCATTCCAGCGCTCCTATGTCCTCCGGTGTCCCCTTTTACCTCTATCGTGTGCAGGTATGAAACGTTCTCGGATTGGACCGAGACTTGCCAAGCGGCCTTGGTTTACTACCGGTACACCACCTATCAAGTTTCCTGCCATTTGGACTTCGTTTGATACTCCAACGGTTAACCGAGGAACCGAGAAGGCCTCATGTGTGTTGCAGCCCAACACCCCTCCAAAGTGGCCCAAAACCCACCTAAACCTCCTTCATCATCTAGGTCGTTCGATCACGATCGCGTGGCCAAAACCGTGCTCAATTTGGAGCCTCCTAGCTCCTCCTACCTATAAAAAGGCATCTCCCCGAAATTTTCGGATCCAACCCTAGTCTCCTTCCACCTCCAGCCGCCGGACGCGTCCGATCCGGCCGGACACGTCAGCCCCGCTCCGCGGACGAACCAGCAGCCCCATGTGTCCCCTGCGGAGCCCAATTCGCCGGCCCGTCTCGGCCCAGGGCGGGCCCTCCCGCGCCGCCAACCGGGCCGCGCCCGCCGCGCCTGCCCGCCACCTAGCGCGCCTGCTCTGCCGCCCGCCGTGTCGCGTGCCTCGCCGCCGCGAGTTCCAGCCACCGCGAGCCGCCCGCCGCCGATCTGCTCCACCGCCCCGCCGCCACGGCCGACCTCCTCCGGCCGTCTCCGACCTCGCCGCGCCGCCCCGCACCCGATCCGGCCTCCTCCGACCCCCCGGCGCCGCCCGCACCGATCCGGCCATCGGCCGTCTACAGTGATTTCGGCGAGCCCTGGCCATCCTCGTTTCCACGCCGCCCGATCCGGATCCAGATCTGAGATATTCGGTTGACTTTTTGCCCTAATCCCCGTAATTTTTGGCATTTTTCATCATGTCATATCTCTGCACCCGTGGCTCCATTTTGGGCGTGTAGCATATCAAATTGTTCGCCTCGACGAGTACTTCATTTCAATTCAATTGCACCATGTTCATTGAGCTCATCTTGATGCCCTAAATGCAGTTGCAAGAGTGCTAGTTTATGTTAGTTTCAGATTCTTATCAGTAATTGGGGCATTTGCCATTTTTGCCATGATTGATGTGTGCTTCCTATGATCTTGAGCCCTACATGAGTTTTGAAGTATGCCATGCCATCTTTACAGGGGTGTATGCCATGTATTTTTGTGATCTTTGTGGTGACTAGCACAAGCATGCAAAGTAGCCCTCATAATGTTGTTGATTTCAGGGACTTAGAAATGTTCTAAGTCTTTGTCCTGTCATTATTTTTATGCCATGTATTCTTGTTGCTACAGAGTGATCCATGCCTCTTTTGAGCATGATCAGTAAGGATGTTTTGTAGATATTGTTGTGCTCTATCCATCCATGTCTTTGTTTGCAATTATGGAGCACCCTAGCTTGACTCAATCGAGCTCTACTTTTGCTATAAAATGTTCCTGGCAGATTGTTTACGTGTTAAGCATTTTTGCCGAGGTTGTTGTAGTTGATCCTTGCATGCTATGAGTTGTTCTTGCCATGTTTAGCTTCTATGCCATGTCTACTTGCTGGGTGTATGCTTAGTTTATCATGCAATGCCTTGTGGTGAGTGCATCGAGCTCGTAAACATGCCTACTTAATATCTGTTTTGCCATGTTCCAGTTTTCTACTAGGTCTGAATCTGTTAACGATAATTGCTATGTTCACATGGTTGCCATTGTATTTTCTGATCCCTTTTGGCTTATGGTCAGTAAGGGACTTTTGTTGTATGCTTTGAGTAGCTTCATGCCATGCCTTGCTTTGCCATGATATGTTCCTGTAGCATGTAGTTATCTTGCTCTAAACATTGCTTCCTGATGTTAAATTCCTGACATATTGATAATTTCACTAAGTCTGTAACCTGTTATCTTTTGCACTTTTGCCATGCTTGTTTGAACCTGCTATTGAGTGAATTAGCCGTAGCTCAGTGTTCATATTTTGTCAAGCATCTTGAGTGGATCCCTGCCATGTATTTTGTTGCTATGTTAGAGTGCAGTAGCTTGTTGTTCTTGATGCATTTAGATGGCCTCGTGCTGTTAATCGCAGATCGGTGCCATATTTGTTTTGCTTGCCATTTGCAAACCGTGCATCCGATTCTGGTGATCTTTATATCGATTTCGACCGAAATCAACTCCTCTTTCCAGTGGCACTCTTGGTTTTCCAAGTTGAGGCCAGGTTCAATCTTTCCTTTCCGAAACATGCATATGCATTGCATATCGCATCCCGCATATCATGCCATGTTTTGCATCATGTTGCTTGTGCATTGCACGTGGTTGATTGTGTCTCCCTTTGCTTGTGTTCTTGCTTTGGGTAGAGCCGGGAGACGAGTACGTGATCGAGGAGCCCGTTGAGTACGTTTACGAGGATCAAGCTAACGTCAACTCGGAGAACTTTGCAGGCAAGATGACCATACCCTCGAAATCACTTCTATCTTTGCTTGCTAGATGCTCGCTCTATTGCTATGCCTATGCTAAGATACCTACCACTTGCTTATCATGCCCCCCATATTTCCATGTCAAACCTCTAACCCACCTTGTCCTAGCAAACCGTTGTTTGGCTATGTTACCGCTTTGCTCAGCCCCTCTTATAGCGTTGCTAGTTGCAGGTGAAGATTGGAGTTTGTTCCTTGTTGGAACATGTTTATTGTTGGGATATCATTATTATATCTTGTCTATTTTAATGCATCTATATACTTGGTAAAGGGTGGAAGGCTCGGCCTTATGCCTGGTGTTTTGTTCCGCTCTTGCCGCCCTAGTTTCCGTCATACCAGTGTTATGTTCCTTGATTTTGCGTTCCTTACACGGTTGGGTTATAATGGGAACCCCTTGACAGTTCGCCTTGAATAAAACTCCTCCAGCAAGGCCCAACCTTGGTTTTACCATTTGCCACCTAGCCTCTTTTCCCTTGGGTTCCGTGGACTCAAGGGTCATCTTTATTTTAAACCCCCGGGCCAGTGCTCCTCTGAGTGTTGGTCCAAAACAGAGCCACTTGCAGCGCCACCTCAGGGAAACTTGAGGGTTGGTTTTAGTTGTACGTAGTGTTCATCCGTGTGCCCTGAGAACGAGATATATGCAGCTCCTATCGGGATTTGTCGGCATAGCGGGTGGTCATGCTGGACTTGTTTTACCATTGTCGAGATGTCTTGTAACCGGGATTCCGAGTCTGACCGGATTGTCTTGGGAGAAGGAATATCCTTCGTTGACCATGAGAGCTTGTGATGGGCTAAGTTGGGACACCCCTGCAGGGTTTTGAACTTCCGAAGGCCGTGCCCGCGGTTATGGGCAGATGGGAATTTGTTAATGTCCGGTTGTAGAAAACCTTAATCTTAACTTAATTAAAATGAATCAATAGAGTGTGTGGCCGTGACAGTCTCTTTTTGGCGGAGTCCGGGAAGAGAACATGGTCTCGTGTTATGCTTGAACGTAGGTTGTTCCAGGATCACTTCTTGATCATAGTTTATCGATTGTGCCTTTGCCTTCCCTTCTCGCTCTCTTTTGCGTATGTTAGCCACCATATATGCTAGTGCTTGCTGCAGCTCCGCATCATACCTTTTACCCCTTCCTATCAGCTTAAATAGTATTGATCGCGAGGGTGTGAGATTGCTGAGTCCCCGTGACTCACAGATTACTTCAAAAACCAGATGCAGGGACCGATGATACCGCTCTAGGAGATTCGACTGAGCTCAAGCGGGAGTTCGATGAGGACTCAGGATGATACTACGTTTCTTTTCCAGACGATCAGTAGTGGTGCCTAGTTGGGGCGGGGGACTTTGTTGCATTTGGGGTTGTTCTTTATTTTGGTTCCGTAGTCAGACCTTGATTGTATCTGGATGAATGTAATGATATTTATGCTACTGTGTGACGTGGCGAGTGTAAGCCAACTATGTACCTCTTTTCCTTATTCATTACATGGGTTGTGTGAAGATTACCCCACTTGCGACATTGCTTACAATGCGGTTATGCCTCTAAGTCGTGCTTCGACACTTGGGAGATATAGCCGCATCGTGGGCGTTACAGTAAGTTGATACGTCCATTTTGCATCATGCTTTTATATCAATATTTATTGCATTATGGGATGTTATTACACATTATGTCACAATACTTATGCCTATTCTCTCTTATTTTACAAGGTTTACATAAAGAGGGAGAATGCCGGCAGCTGGGATTCTGGGCTGGAAAAGGAGCAAATATTAGAGACCTATTCTCCACAGCTCCAAAAGTCGTGAAACTTCATGGAAGATGTTTTCCAAATATATAAAAATACCGAGAGCCTGAACTTCACCAGGGGGCCACACCCTTCCCACGAGGGTGGGGGGCGCGCCCTACCCCCCTGGGCGCGCCCCTATCTCGTGGGCCCCCTGGTGGCCCTCCGGTGGCCATCTTCTGCTATATGGAGTCTTTTGATGGAAAAAAAAATCATAAGCCATCTTCTCGGACGAAACTCCGCCGCCACGAGGCGGAACCTTGGCGGAACCAATCTAGGGCTCTGGCAGAGCTGTTCTACAGGGGAAACTTCCCTCCCGGAGGGGGAAATCATCGCCATCGTCATCACCAACGCTCCTCTCATCGGGAGAGGGAAATCTCCATCAACATCTTCATCAGCACCATCTCATCTCAAAACCCTAGTTCATCTCTTGTATCCAATTCTTGTCTCCAAGTCCGGGATTGGTGTTAGTAGGTTGCTAGTAGTGTTAATTACTCCTTGTAGTTGATGCTAGTTGGTTCAATTGGTGGAGGATCATATGTTCAGATCCTATATGCATATTAATACCCCTCTGATTATGAACATATTTATGCTTTGTGAGTAGTTACTTTTGTTCCTGAGGACATGGGAGAAGTCTTGCTATTAGTAGTCATGTGAATTTGGTATTCATTCGATATTTTGATGAGATGTATGTTCTCTCTCCTCTAGTGGTGTTATGTGAACATCAACTACATGACACTTCACCATTATTTGGGCCTAGAGGAAGGCACTGGGAAGTAATAATTAGATGATGGGTTGCTAGAGTGACAGAAACTTAAACCCTAGTTTATGCGTTGCTTCGTAAGGGGCAGATTTGGATCCATATGTTTCATGCTATGGTCAGGTTTACCATAATACTTTTGTTGTAGTTGCGAATGCTTGCAATAGAGGTTAATCATAAGTGGGATGCTTGTCCAAGTAAGGGCAGCACCCAAGCACCGGTCCACCCACATACCAAATTATCGAAGTACCGAACACGAATCATATGAACGTGATGAAAACTAGCTTGACGATATTCCCATGTGTCCTCGGGAGCGCTTTGCATCATATAAGAGTTTGTCCAGACTTGTCCTTTGCTACAAAAAGGATTGGGCCACCTTTCTGCACCTTATTTACTTTTGTTACTTGTTGCTCGTTACAAATTATCTTATCACAAAACTATCTATTATCACTTATTTCAGTACTATCTATTATCACTCATTTCCTTCTGCTCCTCGTTGGGTTCGACACTCTTACTTATAGAAAGGACTACGATAGATCCCCTATATTTGTGGGTCATCAAGACTCTTTTCTGGTGCCATTGCCGGGGAGTGAAGCGCCTTTGGTAGGTGGAATTTGGTAAGGAAAAATTTATATAGTGTGCTGAAATTTACTGTCACTTGTTACCATGGAAAGTAATCCTCTGAGGGGCTTGTTCGGGGTATCTTCACCCTGACCAGTAGAGCAAAGAGTTTCTCCTCAACCTACTGAACCTACTGAAAATGAAAATGCTTGCTTTGAAGTTACTTCGGGCATGATAGAAAAACTGCTAGCTAATCCTTTTTTAGGAGATGGAACAAAACATCCTGATGAACATCTGATATATGTGGATGAAGTTTGTGGATTATTTAAGCTTGCAGGTGTACCCGGAGATGTTGTTAAGAAGAAGGTCTTCCCTTTATCTTTGAGGGGAGATGCATCGACATGGTATAGGCTATGTGATGATATGAGGTCTTGGAATTACAAATGGTTGAAATTGGAATTTCATCAGAAGTTTTATCCTATGCATCTTGTTCATCGTGATCCCAATTATATATATAATTTTTGGCCTCGCGAAGGAGAAAGCATCGCTCAAGCTTGGGGGAGGCTTAAATCAATGTTATATCCATGCCCCAATCATGAGCTCTCAAGAGAAATGATTATTCAAAATTTTTATGCTCGGCTTTCTAGTAACAATCGCACAATGCTTGATACTTCTTGTGTTGGCTCTTTTATGATGAAGACTATTGAATTCAAATGGGATTTATTGGAAAGAATTAAACGCAACTCTGAAGATTGGGATCGACAATGGTAAGGAGTCAGGTATGACACCTAGTTTTGATTGTGTTAAATCTTTTATGGATACCGATATTTTTCGTAAATTTAGCACTAAATATGGACTTGACTCTGAGATAGTAGCTTCTTTTGTGAATCTTTTGCTGCTTATGTTGATCTCCCCAAGGAGAAGTGGTTTAAATATCATCCTCCCATAGAAGTAAAAGTAGCTGCACCTATTAAAGTTGAAGAAAAGACTATCACTTATAATGATCCTATTGTTCCTACTTCTTATGTTGAGAAACCACCTTTCCCTGTTAGGATAAAGGATCATGCTAAAGCTTCAACTGTGGTTCGTAAAAGCAATATTAAAACATATACACCTCCTGAGCAAGTTAAAGTTGAACCTAATATTGCTATTGTTAAAGATCTCTTGTATGATAATATAGATGGGCATGTTATTTATTTCTGTGATGAAACTGCTAGAATTGCTAAACCCCGTGATAAAGATAAACCTAGACCTGTGGTAGGCATGCCTGTTATTTCTGTTAAAATAGGAGATCATTGTTATCATGGCTTATGTGATATGGGTGCTAGTGCTAGTGCAATACCTATTCCTTATACAAGAAGTTATGCATGATATTGCACCTGCTGAGATGGAAGATATTGATGTCACAATTAAACTTGCCAATAGAGATACTATTTCACCAATGGGAATTGTTAGAGATGTTGAAGTCTTGTGTGGGAAAACTAAATATCCTGCTGATTTTCTTGTTCTTGGTTCCCCACAAGATAGTTTTTGTCCCATTATATTTGGTAGACCCTTCTTAAATACTGTTAATGCTACCATAGATTGCAAAAGAGATGTTGTTACTATCGGTTTAGATGATATGACTCATGAATTTAATTTTTCTAAATTTAGTAGACAACACCGTGAAGAAGAATTACCTAGTAAGGATGAAATTATTGGTCTTGCTTCTATTGCCGTACCTCCTAGTGATCCTTTAGAATAATACTTGCTAGACCATGAAAATGATATGTTTATGAATGAAAGAAGGGAATTAGATGAAGTATTCTTTAAACATGAACCTATTCTGAAAAACAATTTACCTGTTGAAATCGTAGGGGATCCTCCTCCACCCAAGGGTGATCCCGTATTTGAGCTTAAACCGTTACCTGATACTCTTAAATATGCTTATCTTGATGAGAAAAAGATATATATCCTGTTATTATTAGTGCTAACCTTTCAGAACATGAAGAAGAGAGATTATTGAAAACTCTGAAGAAGCACCGCGCTCCTATTGGGTATACTCTTGATGATCTTAAGGGCATTAGTCCCACTCTATGTCAACATAAAATTAATTTGGAAGAGGATGCTAAACCAGTTCGTGATCATCAACGCCGGCTGAATCCTAAAATGAAAGAAGTGGTAAGAAAGGAGATACTAAAGCTCCTTGAGGCAGGTATAATTTATCCCATTGCTGATAGTCAGTGGGTAAGCCCTATCCATTGTGTCCCTAAGAAGGGAGGTATTACTGTTGTTCCTAATGATAAAGATGAATTGATTCCTCAAAGAATTATTACGGGTTATAGGATGGTAATTGATTTCCGCAAATTAGATAAGGCTACTAAAAGGGATCATTACCATTTACCTTTTATCGATCAAATGCTAGAAAGATTGTCCAAACATACACATTTTTGCTTTCTAGATGGTTATTCTGGTTTCTCTCAAATACCTGTGTCAGCCAAAGATCAATCAAAGACTACTTTTACATGCCCTTTTGGTACTTTTGCTTATAGACGTATGCCTTTTGGTTTATGTAATGCACCTGCTACCTTTCAAAGATGCATGATGGCTATATTCTCTGACTTTTGTGAAAAGATTTGTGAGGTTTTCATGGACGACTTTTCCGTCTATGGATCTTCTTTGGATGATTGCTTGAGCAACCTTGATCGAGTTTTGCAGAGATGTGAAGAAACTAATCTTGTCTTGAATTGGGAAAAGTGCCACTTTATGGTTAATGAAGGTATTGTCTTGGGTCATAAAGTTTCTGAAAGAGGTATTGAAGTTGATAAAGCCAAGGTTGATGCTATTGAAAAGATGCCATGTCCCAAGGACATCAAAGGTATAAGAAGTTTCCTTGGTCATGCGGTTTTTATAGGAGGTTCATTAAGGACTTCTCAAAAATTTCTCGGCCTCTGACTAATTTATTACAAAAAGATATACCATTTGTCTTTGATGATGATTGTGTAGAAGCATTTGAAATACTTAAGAAAGCATTGATCTCTGCACCTATTGTTCAGCCACCTGATTGGAATTTACCCTTTGAAATTATGTGTGATGCTAGTGATTATGCTGTAGGTGCTGTTCTAGGACAAAGAGTTGATAAGAAACTAAATGTTATTCAATATGCTAGTAAAACTCTAGACAATGCTCAAAGAAATTATGCTACTACTGAAAAAGAATTCTTAGCAGTTGTATTTGCTTGTGATAAGTTTAGACCTTATATTGTTGATTCTAAAGTAACTATTCACACTGATCATGCTGCTATTAAATATCTTATGGAAAAGAAAGATGCTAAACCTAGACTTATTAGATGGGTTCTCTTGCTACAAGAATTTGATTTGCATATTGTTGATAGAAAAGGAGCTGAGAACCCCGTTGCAGACAACTTGTCTAGGTTAGAAAATGTGCTTGATGACCCACTACCTATTGATGATAGCTTTCCTGATGAGCAATTAAATGTCATAAATGCTTCTCATACTGCTCCATGGTATGCTGATTATGCTAATTACATTGTTGCTAAGTTTATACCACCTAGTTTCACATACCAGCAAAAGAAAAAGTTCTTCTATGATTTGAGGCATTACTTTTGGGATGACCCACATCTTTATAAAGAAGGAGTAGATGGTGTTATTAGACGTTGTGTACCTGAGCATGAACAGGAACAGATCCTACGCAAGTGTCACTCCGAAGCTTATGGAGGACACCATGCTGGAGATAGAACTGCACATAAGGTACTGCAATCTGGTTTTTATTGGCCTACTCTCTTCAAGGATGCCCGTAAGTTTGTCTTATCTTGTGATGAATGTCAAAGAATTGGTAATATTAGTAGACGTCAAGAAATGCCTATGAATTATTCACTTGTTATTGAACCATTTGATGTTTGGGGCTTTGACTATATGGGACCTTTCCTTCCTCTAATGGTTATACACATATTTTAGTTGCTGTTGATTACGTTACTAAGTGGGTAGAAGCTATTCCAACTAGTAGTGCTGATCATAACACTTCTATTAAAATGCTTAAAGAAGTTATTTTTCCAAGATTTGGAGTCCCTAGATATTTAATGACTGATGGTGGTTCACATTTTATTCATGGTGCTTTCCGTAAAATGCTTGCTAAATATGATGTTAATCATAGAATTGCATCTCCTTATCACCCTCAGTCTAGTGGTCAAGTAGAATTGAGTAATAGAGAACTCAAATTAATTTTGCAAAAGACTGCTAATAGGTCTAGAAAGAATTGGTCCAAGAAACTTGATGATGCATTATGGGCCTATAGAACTGCATATAAGAATCCTATGGGTATGTCTCCGTATAAAATGGTCTATGGAAAAGCATGTCACTTACCTCTCAAACTAGAACACAAGGCTTATTGGGCTATTAAAGAACTTAATTATGATTTTAAACTTGCCGGTGAGAAGTGGTTATTTGATATTAGCTCACTTGATGAATGGAGAACCCAAGCCTACGAAAATGCCAAGTTGTTTAAATAAAAAGTTAAAAGATGGCATGACAAAAGGATACAAAAGTGTGAGTTTAATGTAGGTGACTATGTATTGCTATACAACTCTCATTTAAGATTTTTTGCAGGAAAACTTCTCTCTAAATGGGAAGGTCCGTACGTTATCGAGGAGGTCTACCGTTCCGGTGCCATAAAAATCAACAACTTCGAAGGCACAAATCCGAAGGTGGTGAACGGTCAAAGAATCAAACACTATATCTTAGGTAATCCCATAAATGTTGAAACCAATGTTATTGAAACTGTAACCCCGGAGGAATACATAAGGGACACTTTCCGAAACGTTTCAGACTCCGAAAAGGAATAGGTATGTGGTGCGGTAAGTAAACCGACTCCAAAACAGTTTTTAAGGCAATATTTCTCCGTTTTGGAATATTTAGAAAAATAGAAAGATAAGCAGCAGTCCGGGAAGGACACGAGGGCTCCACGAGGGTGGAGGGCGCGCCCTACCCTACTGGGCGTGCCCCCCTACCTCGTGGGCACCTCGTGTGCTCTCCGGACTCTATTTTTGTACACGACACGTATTTTGGTCGGTAAAAATTCATCATATAACCTCCCGGGGGTTTTGACTCCCGTATCACGCAAAAATCTCCTGTCTTTGTTTCGAGCTGTTTTCTATCAGGGTTATCAAGGCCAGGCACTATGTCATCTCCCTCCTCCTCCAACCATGAGGGCAACGATGCTTGGCTAATGAAGATAGAGCTGAAGAGAGAAGAAGGCCATGGAGGACCAAGTTCCGGCAATGGAAGACACCCTTCAACTGGATCACAATCTTCTTACCCCAAAAGAAATCGAAGCTTTCAAGATGATTGAGCTAGCTCGTATACAAAATAAGTATCTCACACGTGAAAATATTTTGTTGAAGGAGCATATCATCGCACTCAAGGGCATTATCCGCAAGTTAGAAGAACTCCTACACTCGATGTGCGACTATCCATCATCAACATCCCCATCTTCTCCACCAACAAAGAAGAATTGAGTATCTGGTATGGGCACTCCACTTGGCAACTGCCAAGCTTTTGGGAGTGCCCCGGTATCGTATCACCATCACTTTTATCTTTATCGTTTTTCTTAGTTTGATCCTTTTGGTAATATCTTGATCTAGTAGAATAAAAGTTCTTAGTATGATCCAGCTGTGAGTTTTGCTTTATTATCCTTCTACGTAATCGAGTCCGTGAGCTATATAATAAATATTAGTGTTGAGTCAAGGGCTTGATTATTTTGCCATGATCCTAAGGGAATAAAAGAAAAGAGAAAGAAATAAAAAGAAACAAAGAGATCATGTGAGTCTTATGGAGAGTAATGAGCTCACATAGAAAGAGTATGATGAATAAAAGTTGTTGAGGGTTGACAAACACAATTTTGGTCATCGTTGCAATTAATAGGAAGTAATAAAGAAAGAGAGGTCTTCACATATAAATATACTATCTTGGACATCTTTTATGATTGTGAGCACTCATTAAAATATGACATGCTAAAGAGTTGACATTGGACAAGGAAGACAATGTAATGGGTTATGTTTTCTTACATCTGAGATAAATTATATTGTCTTGTATCTTCCAACATGATGAGCTTTCCTTTCCCCCTCATGCTAGCCAAATTCATTGCACCAAGTAGAGATACTACTTGTGCTTCCAAATACCCTTAAACCAGTCTTGCCATAAGAGTCCACCATATCTACCTATGTATTGAGTAAGATCCATCAAGTAAGTTGTCATCGGTGCAAGCAATAAAAATTGCTCTCTAAATATGTATGATTGATTGGTGTGGAGGAAATAAGCTTTATACAATCGTGTGATATGGAAGTAATAGAAGTGACAGACTGCATAATAAAGGTCCATATCATAAGTGGAAATATAAAGTGACGTTCTTTCGCATTAAGATTTTGTGCAACCATAAAAGCGCATGACAACCTCTGCTTCCCTCTGCGAAGGGCCTATATTTTACTTTTATCTCCTACATTGCATAAGAGTCATGGTGATCTTCACCCTTCCTTTTTACATTTTATCCTTTGGCAAGCACAATATGTTGGAAAGATCCTGGTATATATGGCTAATTGGATGTGAGTTTTCATGAACTATTACTGTTGACATTACCCTTGAGGTAAAACATTGGGAGGCAAAACTATAAGCCCCTATCTTTCTCTATGTCCGATTAAAACTCCATACCCATAAGTATTGCGTGAGTGTCAGCAATTCTGAAAGATTATATGATAGTTGAGTATGTGGACTTGCTGAAAAGCTCTTATACATTGACTCTTTCCTATGTTATGATAAATTGCAATTGCTTCAATGACTGAGATTGTAGTTTGTTAGTTTTCAATGAAGTTTACGATTCATACTTGATATTGTGATTGGATTATTACTCTAGCATTAGAGATTATATGACAAGAATTATATAAGTCATTGTTCTAAGAATGATCATGATGCCCTCATGTCCGTATTTTATTTTTATCGACACCTCTATCTCTAAACATGTGGACATATTTTTCGATTTCGGCTTTTCGCTTGAGGACAAGCGAGGTCTAAGCTTGGGGGAGTTGATATGTCCATTTTGCATCATGCTTTTGTATCAATATTTATTGCATTATGGGCTGTTATTACACATTATGTCACAATACTTATGCCTATTCTCTCTTATTTTACAAGGTTTACATAAAGAGGGAGAATGCCGGTAGCTGGGATTCTGGGCTGGAAAAGGAGCAAATATTAGAGACCTATTCTGCACAGCTCCAAAAGTCCTGAAACTTCACGGAAGATGTTTTCCAAATATATATAAAATACTGAGAGCAAGAACTTCACTAGGGGGCCACACCCTGCCCACGAGGGTGGGGGCGCGCCCCCCTACCTCGTGGGCCCCCTGGTGTCCCTCCGGTGGCCATCTTCTGCTATATGGAGTCTTTCGATGGGAAAAAAAATCATAAGCCATCTTCTCGGACGAACTCCGCCGCCACGAGGCGGAACCAATCTAGGGCTCTGGCAGAGCTGTTCTGCCGGGGAAACTTCCCTCCCGGAGGGGGAAATCATCGCCATCGTCATCACCAACGCTCCTCTCATCGGGAGAGGGCAATCTCCATCAACATATTCATTAGCACCATCTCATCTCAAAACCCTAGTTCATCTCTTGTATCCAATTCTTGTCTCCAAGTCCGAGATTGGTGCTAGTAGGTTGCTAGTAGTGTTAATTACTCCTTGTAGTTGAAGATCATATGTTCAGATCCTATATGCATATTAATACCCCTCTAATTATGAACATGTTTATGCTTTGTGAGTAGTTACTTTTGTTCCTGAGGACATGGGAGAAGTCTTGCTATTAGTAGTCATGTGAATTTGGTATTCGTTCGATATTTTGATGAGATGTATGTTGTCTCTCCTCTAGTGGTGTTATGTGAACGCCGACTACATGACACTTCACCATTATTTGGGCCTAGAGGAAGGCATTGGGAAGTAATAAGTAGATGATGGGTTTCTAGAGTGATAGAAGCTTAAACCCTAGTTTATGCGTTGCTTCGTAACGGGCTGATTTGGATCCATATGTTTCATGCTATGGTTAGGTTTACCTTAATACTTTTGTTGTAGTTGCGTATGCTTGCAATAGAGGTTAATCATGAGTGGGATGCTTGTCCAAGTAAGGGCAGCACCCAAGCACCGGTCCACCCACATACCAAATTATCAAAGTACCGAACGCTAATCATATGAACGTGATGAAAACTAGCTTGACGATATTCCCATGTGTCCTCGGGAGCGCTTTACATCATATAAGAGTTTGTCCAGGCTTGTCTTTTGCTACAAAAAGGATTGGGCCACCTTGCTGCACCTTATTTACTTTTGTTACTTGTTGCTCGTTACAAATTATCTTATCACAAAACTATCTGTTACCACTTATTTCAGTACTTGTAGAGAATACCTTGCTGGAAACCGCTTATCATTTCCTTCTGATCCTCGTTGGGTTCAACACTCTTACTTATGAAAAGACTAGGATAGATCCCCTATACTTGTGGGTCATCATAAGTCTTCACCTCCACTGGTCTGGGTCTGGCAGTGGCTCTCATGTTGCTGTCGTTTCAAAAGAAAATGAGGATCTAAAATAAGCCAAGGGGTGTGAAAACCTTACTTTCCGGGTTACTGGCCGAAGTTTCTGCCTTGGTAAAGGTTCTGAGTCGGAGGAAATGATAGTTACCTCTTCTTCAACTGCTTGGCTGGCTCCCGTGTCGTCCTGGCAATAATCAGTGTCAATAAGGTGGTTGAAAACAAGCCAAGAGAGTCAAGGGCTACCTCTGACTTAGAGGTTTCGTCTAGCTTAAGCAGGTCAGAGGTGCTTGGTTTCTTCCTAGATCTCCTGATGGTCTTCTTGGCGGCTTTCGCGGCAGCCCTAGCCTTTTTTGCAGTCTCATGGTCATATTTTTCCTTCCAGAAGTCAGATTTAGCCTGCGGAAGAATAATACATTTGGGTTCACGCAATGTTTGGGTGATGAAGTAAGGTAAAAGAAATCAAGAGACTTACATCTGGCGGCGGGTTAAGCTTGCAGAAAGGATTCAAGCCCACTTTGCTGTAGTCTTCAAATTTGCTATTTACAAGCGTTGTTGCCATTTCAATGATGCCCTCTTCAGTCAGACGCAGAGGGCTATGGCATAAGGGATCGTCTATTCCTCCAGTATAAGTACACATTAAGCCGGGTCGGTGACTTAAGGGTATGATCCGCCATGCGACCCAACAGCGGATTAAATCGACTCCAATTAAACCATTTCCTAGCAAGGCTTGGACTTTCCTAATGGTAGGAACAAGTTTCTTGCGTTTGGCGGTGGTAAGATTATCAGGGAGTTGATAACTTGAGTCGAGACGTTCAACACGATAGCCCGACAATGGATTTTCATCAGACGACGAGATATCTTTGCAGTAGAACCATGTTTGATTCCAGTCCTTGGGGTGACTCGGCAGAGCTGCTTGAGGGAAGATGGCATCTCTTCTGCGCTGAATTGAAATTCCACCAAGTTCCAAGCTGGGCCCATTTGTGAACTCATTTTGCCGGTTCAGGTAGAAGTATTCCCTGAAAAGCTCAACGCTAGGCTCTTCTTGAAGATATACCTCACAGAAAACTTGAAAGTTACAGATGTTTGATATAGAGTTGGGTCCAATGTCTTGCGGATGGAGTTTGAAGAAGTGCAGGACATCCCTAAAGAACTTAGAGCCGGGCGGCGAGAAGCCTCGGTTCATATGATTAGTAAAGACAATAACTTCACCGTCCTTTGGCTGAGGTCTCTCTTCGCCCGGGTCAGGAGCACAGTAATGCATGACACTTTTCTCTGGCAAATATCCAACGATGACAAACTCCTTAAAAGTGCTCTCAGTGATGATGGATGGAACCCAGTTACAGGTCGTAATTGTCTTTGGCGGCATGGTGAAAGGACAACCTAAAGAAAGGAAATAATTTGTCGGCTCAAGTTAGTTGGTGGGATTACAAGTTAACAATTGCACTGCATGTTCAGAATGGCGGCTTAAGCGAGGGCTAATGATATATGAAGTAATGATAAGCCGACAGAATAAGCCGCCATGACTAAGATATTCAAAGAGCTACCAAGAGTAAATTTGCTAAGTGTTGGGACAAACAGGTTCCACAGGTTGAAGCTGTAAATTCAGATCTATCGCTATTCAGAAAAGGGAATAAATTCGAAACCTACAGAGGTGATAGTAGAAAAGTAGAGGTGCCCTAGAGGAAATCTGTCGCGATGAGGATATATTCTAGTATCAAAAACAGGTGCTAAAGCTACTACCGCGCAAGATTTATGTGGTTAATGGATCTAATCCATGGATCTAAGCAAGGAGAAAGAAGGGCGACGACTTTGATCATATTCAAATCATATCTTAACCCCTTTTGGGTCCGACTTTGATCATATTCGAATCAGAGTCGTTAAAAAACTCTCAAGGTCATTTGGGGGCTTCCTGTTCAAACATAGGTCGTATTCGAACCAAAGAGAAAATAGCTGTCGGTACCCTCTTGATCGGCGCAACGCCAAAACCACTTGGGGGCTTCATGATCGTATTCGAATCCTAGCTTAGCCCCTTTTGGTCCGGTTTACTGATCATATTCGAATCAAAAGCCTCATTTTTTCTTTGTTTGGCTTAAGTTTTTTGAAAACATTCTTTGGTTTTGTCTTGAGACCTTTTTGTTCATATGTGAAGCATATATGTGGTTTCATTTAAACTCGGCTTGACTTTGGATGATAAGTCACCAGATATGACAATCATAAACATTTGTAAGTTTTGGCTTCTAAAGATTGGGTTATCACCCTTACTGCACATGTATCCTAAACCGGCAGTACGATTCAATATCACAAGAACCGGTTTTCCAAGCCGATTATATTATTCAAATCTTTAATAGCCAACATGGCTGGATTTTTATTATGGTTATCAATAGCCAATATTATGATGGAGGTCTTCAAAGTCGCTTCAGCGCAATGGTTATTATTAATGGACATGATTTATTTTTACAATGGAGGGAATAGTCCCGAGTCGCTTCAGGCTTACGACCCGACACTTGGGGGCTACATTATTCAAATTGAGATTGCATCGAATATGCAAGTCCCATGTCACTGCCAGCATGCACCATGGCACCTGGGGGCTAATGCAAAGTCATTTTTGCTCAAACTTATTGAATACCCGACTCATCACATTCTAAATGAGCCGGCACTTGAGGGCTACCAATTGCTCCTATCAAAAATTTAACGTACACAAGCCTTAATCCATTATACTGAAAGATCTACTACTCAGTTGGTAGAGTACAAAGCTCTTAACCTTGTGGATGTGGGTTCAAGCCCCATGGTGGAGATTACATCATATGATGTTATTATCAATGATCATATTTACAAAGTCCATGCTCATTATTGCATAATGACCCGGCCCTTGGGGGCTACACATTGCTGCTCAAGTTTACATGATCATATTTACAAAGTCCCTGCTCATTATTGCATAATGACCCGGCCCTTGGGGGCTACACTGGTCGAAATTTTTATGAGCATAAGACAATTACAAGTCCCAGGTTGCTGCAAGCATGACAACCCGACACTTGGGGGCTACAGGTGATATGCATATAAGGGAGGGATAACTTCAAATTCTCAATTTTGAGCAAATCAGGTATTATATTATTGTCGGAGAAATCTGCGAAGTTTATGACCCGACGTCATCATAAGATTAACCCGGTATCAGAAACAATTACATGACCCGGCATCATTTGTTTATAACCCGACAATTTTGGCAATCATAAATCGGCAAGGTCTACATCTTTAAACTGACTGAATATCAGTTGGATATTTCAAGACCAATATTTGTGTCAAATCAGAGCATTGAAGGCCGACTCAAATGGGTTATTTCTTATAATATTTCTTTACAAGAGCCAATGTCAGCAAATGGATTATGAAGCTGGCTTATTAACCCGGATTTTCCAGGAGAAAATGTCAAGGACTTAAGGATGATTAGGTGCCGGCCTACGAGAATATTTAACCCGGAGTACAACCTGTCAAATTTGTTCTTGCATTTATGTTGCAGATCAGTTTAACATGGATAAATCCAAATTAAACTAGGGGCTAATGTCAGGGATATACCCCGCGGTATGACCCGACCGGAAGTATGACCCAGCCAGACTTGGCGGCTCACAGAGACCCGGCGAGTATTTGGCGACTTACAGATGACCCTGACGGTGGGTCAGATGGATGACAAGGCCCAAGGCCCAGAAGGCCGGTTCATGTGATGGTGGGACGGCTTAAGAGGAAAGGCATAAAGGATATTCTCCTACAAAGGAAGCAAGACTAGGACTCCACTTGTAATAGAGTAATCCTAATCCTACTAGGACTAGTCATGTAACCCACCCCTTCAACATATATAAGGAGGGGCAGGGCACCCCAAGAGGGGACAAGAAACAATCTCTAGGGCTAGACACGACTAAAGAGGAGAGCCGGTTTATACGACGACTCTCTCATGAGCATAATGAGATCTAGCCACAAACAGCATGTAGGGTTGTTACCGGATGATGTTTCCCGGGGCCCGAAGCTGTCTAAATCCTTGTCTTGTGTTGCGTCTCTCGATTCTGCTTAACCCCTCTCAAGCTACTACAAAGATGCGTTGGCCTCACGACGAAGTCCTCGCATTAGGACATCTGCCGTGACAATTCCACGACAGGTTCCCTAGAGGTATGCAAAGTCCTATCATTTTTCCTTTCTTCTTTTCTTTTTAGAAGGACTAGGTGCATCGATCTTAATTCTCTGTCACATCCTAGCTAGTTTATGCATTAGAGTGTTGCATCATGTTTATTCTTTCATCAGAAACCTGAAATGGGGATGACAGAACCCCCAGTCCCCTCTGAAACCAATTAGGGTTTACTAAAAACTTTTTCAATGAACCTAATGCCCTTCTAAAATGCCCATCATTTTTGTCTTGGTTCAGAACCTCTGCCAAAAGTGATGCACATTTTCCTAGGCCATCTTAGGGTTTTTGAATTAAATCATAAATATTTGAATTTGGGCATTTAAAATTATATAAAATATTTAAATGCTCAAATATCTCCAAACTAAAATGTTTCATGTTGGAAATAATCCAACTATGGACCAGGAGTAGTTTGGTGATTTTAGGAGTTGCCTAAGTATTTTATTTAATTCAACAAAGTTGCAGAAGTATTAAAAAAACAGAAAACAGAAAGAAATGGAAAAAACTTACCTGGCGCCCAGCACCCGGCCCACCTGCCGGCCCAGCCCAGTGCCGCTCCAGCGAGCTGCTTGCCGGCCAGGCAGGCAGGCAGGTGCCCAACGGCGACCGCAGCGTGCGCCACGCACCTGCTCGCCGCTCCTCGCGCCCGGTGACGTCGTGGATCAGCCTCTCTCGCTCCCCCGAACCCCCCAGACACCCCCTCTCCTCTCCAGCTCCTCCCCCTCGTGCTCCCCCGCCATGGCCGACGCCACCATCGCCGTGCCTTCGTCGTAGCCGTGCTCCCCACCGCCCGTGCGTCCTCTCATCGTGTCCAGGAGCTCCGCCGCTGTCCACTTCATCGAGCAGCCGAGCCCCGAGCGCTCGCAACGCCCGAGTCCACCGCAACGACCTCGCCCGAACCGCCGTCGCCGGAGATCCCCTTCAACGCCGTCGTCGCTCCGGTCCATCTCCGGCCACACCAAGGGCTTCGTCGCACTCACTGTGAGCTTAGCCATCTTCCCCCCCTCCTTTTCTTGCTCCCGAGCTGTGTAGCAACCTCCCGGAGCTCAACCGCACCCACCACCGTGGAGCTCGTCGCCGACGTGCTCCCGGTCATCCTCCGACCACTCCACGGTGTCCGTCATGCTCACCGTGTCACTTAGCATCTAGCTAGCCACTTCCCGAGCCTCACCGACCCCTCTAGCGTCAAGTTCGTCTTCGGCCGAACCCCGGTGGCCGCCAAAGTCGTCGCCGGCGCCAACTCCGGCCACCCCAACCCCAACGGACTCCACCAAGAGCTACGGCTCGTCCTCAGCTCCACTCCGGTGGTCTCCGCGACCCATTTGGTGGCCGAAACAGCCAAAACCACTTCCGCCGCCGCGTCGGGCTCGCCGGCGGCTAAACGCCGGTGCAGCCGACCCGGGTTTGACCACGGGTGGGCCCTGGTTGACTCCCCTGGTCAATGACAGGTGGGGCCTAGCCCTGTTAATTAAACAGGTTTAGTCTTAATTAAACTTTAATTAATCTAATCACACTGACACGCGGGACCCACTGTCAGGTTTGACCCGGACGTGTTCCGTTGACCTGCTAACGTCACACTGACGTCAGGCTGACGCAATAATTGATTTTCTGGAATTAATCTAATATAGGAAATTCCAGAATAAAGTTTAAACTTCAAAAATTCATAACTTTTATTCTGTAACTCCAAATCAGACAAATTATATATGAAAAATGATCAGAAAAATCCAATCTATCCATCTGTACTATTTTCATGCATGATTAAACAAGTTAACCTGATGTTTAATACAGAACAAGGAAAAACACTTTAAAAGGCCATGTTTGAGTTTGGAATTTGAATCTTTGATTCAAATTGGTTCAAACCCTTCTGGTCTTAGTTGCATTAGCCCAACACACTCATATTGCTATGTTTCATGCATGCATCATATTGTTGCACATTGTTTGGTGATGGTTGTGTACCGGTGTTCTTTTCGGCAGGTTCTGCCCCCGAGGAGTACCGTGATTACCCTAACGAAGAACCGTATCAGTGCATCGAACCATCAGGCAACCAACCAACCATTTGATCATATCGATACAATCCCATGTTCTCGCTCCTGCTCTCTTTTACTGCATTAAGACAGCGCGTTTCAAACTGCTGTGTGCTACGGTAGTTGAGCCCATTTCCTCTGCATGACCTGTCATTGCCACAGTAACTAGATGAAACCCACTAGCATGTGTAGGAGTTGATTGAGCCATATGTATGTGTTGTTCCTACCTTGCTATGCCTGCTATGCTTAGAGTCGTGTCAGGTCTGGTTCATCTGGGTGATGGCTAGAGTGAAATGATTATGTCGGTAATGAGAGTGGTGTGGTGAACACAATTTGGTAAAGGTATCGATGAGAGGCCATGTAGGAGTACATGGTGGGTTGTTTCATTGAAGCCGACCTTAAGCACTGAAATCTGTATGTGTGATTTAAGATACAGCTACTACCATGCATTGGGCCCTGAAATATGACCCCGCTCGACTTCTTATTCACCCTAGCTCTCTGTCCAGGAGTTGCACGTAGTTTCTGGTGTTTGTAGCCTACTGGAGGCCGTGGACAGCGCTGACCGTAGGGGTGGGCTGTGATGCGGTAGGTACGTGGCACGGTGTACCGAATACCCGTTAGGTATCTCGGGAACCCTGTTCACATCGTTCGGGGCCGTATGGGAAACCTTGGCCGGACTCCCTGCGGATGGAACCTGGATAGGCGATAAACCTGGACTAGAGACTTAGGTGTTTAGGTAGGTCGTGGTCTACACCCACGTCGGCTTTCGCTTGAAGTCTGCCGAGCACATGTCGTGTGCAGACGCTAAGTGGTGGAAACATGTATGAAGAAGTACACCCCTGCAGGGTTATCATGATCTATTTGAATAGCCGCGTCCGCGGTAAAGGACTACTTGGTTGCCTATACAGTTCATAGACAAGTAAATGGAAACTACTAAAAGCCTCAAGATAAGTGTGAGTGCCGAGGATGGCTCTTCCGTAGGAAGACGGAGGTGGATCCTCGGTAGTGTATTGAATTGGTGAGTAGTGGACTCGTGTACGCAAAACCATTTCAAGTTGGAGTCTCGTAGGTTAGCCTAGCCAAGAGTCAAAGCTGGCTTGCTGCAATAACTCCACCAACCCTTCTTGATAATATGCATGTATGTAGGATCTGATGTAAGTCTTGCTGAGTACCTTTGTACTCATGTTGCTATAATTTACATTTTTACAGAAGACGCTGCAACCCCTTCTGATGGGTTCTACGTAGACGTTGACATCAATGAGTAGGCTAAGGCCCAGGTGGTGATCCTGAGCTTGTGAAGGACCACGTAGTATAGCTAGGCTTTCCAAGCCTCTTTTATTTTTCTAGTTGTCTGTACTCAGACAAGTTACTTCCGCTGCTGGTTTGTATGACTGTATGACTTGAATGCTGGGTCGTGTGACCCGTACCTTTGTGTATGTTATGTATGGCTCTCTGGGCCTTAAATAAAGTACTTGTGTCGTAGAGTCATGTTGTGATGCCTTGTTGTATTTGCACATATCGAGCATATTGTGTGTATGATTGAAATGCTTGGTATGTGTGGGATCTGACTATCTAGTTGTTTATCTTTAGTAGCCTCTCTTACCGGGAAATGTCTCCTAGTGTTACCGCTGAGCCATGGTAGCTTGCTACTGCTCTGGAGCACTTAGGCTGGCCGGCATGTGTCCTTCTTCGTTCCGGTGTCTGTCCCTTCGGGGAAATGTCACGCATTGAGTACCGGAGTCCTGTTAGCCCGCTACAGCCCGGTTTACCGGAGTCCTGCTAGCCCAGTGCTACAGCCCGGACCCACTTGCTGATGACCGACACGTTCGAAGCTGGGTCATGGATGCCTGTCCCTGTAAGTCTGTGCCACTTTGGGTTTACGACTAGTCATGTCAGCCCGGGCTCCTTATCATATGGATGCTAGCGACACTATCATATACGTGAGCCAAAAGGCGCAAACGGTCCCGGGCAAAGGTAAGGCGACACCCGTGGGGATACCGTGCGTGAGGCTGCAAAGTGATATGAGGTGTTACCGGCTAGATCGATGTGACATCGAGTCGGGGTCCTGACATTCTCTGAGAGTCTTGTTCAATTCTTTTAGGGTGTACCTCAGGACAAAGTGGTTCCTGAGTTATTCTACCTCCTCTAGTCATTACTCTAACAACATGATCATTGATATTATTATTCATTTAATCAAGCAATTCTCTTTGAGATTTAGCAACTTGTTCTAACTGAGTGTGCACCATAGAGGCATGTTTCATACACCTCTAACATCATTAGAGATTCTAAATAACAAGGCACTCAAACGAGCAATCACATTAGAGTTGTATTTCAATTGTTTCATAACATTTTCATTGAAGTGATCTTGTTTTCTAATGTAGTTATCAAACTCATAAAGGCATTGACTAGGATGCATATTATAAGAATTGTCCCTTTCATCAAATTTCAGTAAAGAGTTTACCTCTGCCACCTTGGGTGGTGGTGTATCAAGTCCATGTATCTTTTCAATAGGAGGTAAAATTTTAACATCCTCTGCTTTAATACCTTTTTCCTTCATACATTTCTTTGCCTCTTGCATATCTTCAGGACTGAGATATAAGATACCCCTCTTCTTCGGAGTGGGTTTAGGAGGTGGTTCAGGAAGAGTCCAATCATCATAATTTTTCAATATGTTATTCAATAATTCCTCAGCCTGCTCAATAGTTCGTTCCCTGAAAACACAACCAGCACAACTATCTAGGAAGTCCCTAGAAGCATCGGATAGTCCATTATAGAAGATATCAAGTATTTCACGTTTCTTAAGAGGCTGATTAGGCAAAACATTAAGCAGTTGGAGAAGCCTCCCCCAAGCTTGTAGGAGAGGGAGACTATCTTCTTTAATTTGCACAAAGTTAAATATTTCCTGTAAGGCAGCTTGTTTCTTATGAGCAGGAAAATATTTTTCAGAGAAGTAGTAAATCATATCCTGGGGACTACGCACACAACAAGGAGCAAGAGTATTAAACCATATCTTAGCATCACCCTTTAATGAGAACGGAAATAATTTGAGGATATAATAAAAGCTAATCTTCTCATCATGAGAAAAAAGGGTGGCTATATCATTTAATTTGGTGAGGCGTGCCACAACAGTTTCAGTTTCATAACCATGGAAAGGATCAGATTCAACCAAAGTAATTAACTCTGGGTCGACAGAGAATTCATAATCCTTATCATCAACAAACATAGGTGAAGTAGCAAACTTAGGATCACATTTAATTCTAGCATTCAAAGATTTTTCCTTCAGTTTGCATAATAATTTCTTTAGATCATCTCTATCATTGCAAGCAAGAAAGTCTATAGCTGTCTCCTCTTCCATAACACAACCTTCAGGTATCTTAGGCATTTCATATCTAGGAGGGCTAGGTCTAATAGGTGTTTCAAGATTTTTAATTTCAAGTACTTCATCAGTTTCAATAATTTCATCGATTTCAGTAATTTCGTTCTTTTTAGCTCTAGCAATTTGTTCATCAAGAAAATCACCTAGTGGCACACCATCGCCAATCAAGGTACTAGCATCATCATGAGTAGTATTCATAGAAGTAGCATCATCAATAACTTGCGACATATCAGGATTAATAGCATGTGGTGGTGTGGCCAGTCTACTCAAAACAGAAGGTGAATCAAGTGCAGAGTGTGATGGCAGCTCCTTACCTCCCCTCGTCCTAGAGGGAACGATCTTGGTTTTTTGTATCCTTCAGATTCTTCATAGTGATAAGTAGACAATAATCCCAAGTGACTCAACAAATATAGCTATGCTCCCCGGCAACGGCGCCAAAAAAGGTCTTGATAACCCACAAGTATAGGGGATCGCAACAGTTTTCGAGGGTAGAGAATTCAATCCAAATTTATTGATTCGACACACGGGGAGCTAAAGAATATTTGCAAGTATTAGTAGCTGAATTATCAATTCTATCGGTGTTTTGGGAACGGGGGTCCCCAGACTTGCCTGCCTGCGGCCCACAGCGTGGCTTTGCTGGCAGGCCTGTACGTCCCATCTTCATCAACAAGGAATCAAGGCCCTCGCGAGGGGCCAAGCCTCGCGAGGCGGACGACACAAGACCTCCTTAGGATCGGCCTTGCCAGGCTGGCTCGTGAGGGGCAAAGAGTTCAAGGTCGGGCAAACCTCGTGAGGTTTCCATGACGTAAGCCATGACGATCGAGACCAGGCGGGCACCAGCGCGTGCAGCATCCTTGTTTCCTCTTTGGTGCTAAGGGGGCAAACACAGGCTTGGAGTACCGAGGCATCAAGCATAGGTTTCCATATTGGTGCAACGAGACCAAGACCAGAAGGACGACAAGATAGAGGTCACCATGGAGCCCAGGACGGCGTCACTGCCAGAACCTTTAGTAGGCGAAGACCACCTTTTGTCAGGATAGCTTGTACTAGTTGTCCCCTTTCAAATTGGCCGTTGTTGGCTCCCTTCCCGCTCAATATTTAGGGAGAGGACCAGGGCCTCTATAAATAGAACTAGCCACCACTATAGGAGGGGGATCAAGATCATCCTCAGCCACACAAGTGCACCAAGCACAAGAACACCTCAACCTGAGGAGGTTGTTCTTCCCCTTGTACTGTTCATCCTCAGCCCAAGAGGCATCCACCACCACCACACTGGAGTAGGGTACTACACCACAACGGTGGCCCGAACCAGTATAAATCTTGTGTCCTTTGTGTTGCGAATTCGTCGAGTTAGTTCATGAGATCTAGGCTAACTTAGGACGCGGATCGATAGGGGGAGATCTTCGCGCGCACCCCAGTGTTCGAACCTTAAGGGTTTTGCCGGAACCCGTGATCCGACATTTGGCCCGCCAGGTAGGGGTGCGCCAGAGTCTTCCTTCCGTCGGCTCGCGCTCCACCATCTTCACGCCCGCTCCCCATGGCAGACGCCCCTCCAGCTGGATCTACCGGTGCCCACGGCGGCACTCGGGGGCTCCGAGCCCTCACCCCTGCCTTGCGGCGGGTGCAGTGGCCACCCAAGTTCAAGCCGGAGATGCCGCCACACTACGACGGCGCGGAGGACCCGTCGGCTTTCCTGCTGGCATACGAGGAGGCCGTCCTGGAAGCCCGGGGCGACGGCAAGGTCATGGCCAACTGGTTCCCAATGGCCCTTGCGGGCGCGTCGCGCGCCTGGCTCCTCCACTTGCCGGAGTCTTCTGCCGCCACCTGGGAGGAGCTGTGTGACCTCTTCGTCACACGCTTCAGGGAACCGGCGGCCCCCGTCGTCACAACTCTTCTCGGCGGTTCGCAAGCACCACTCTTAGATCAGCACCTCAAGCCTTACCTTTGCCAGATCGGCGTCGCTTCCAAGTGCCCGGGGGCTCCGCTCGGCTGGGCCGCGCCTAAGGCCAACCTCACCTTCAACTCGGAGGACCATCCCGCCTCCACCATTGGTTCGGGTGCGCTCCTGATGCTGTGCGCACCCACCATCTGCCACGTATCCATCACCAAGATGCTCGTCAACGGCGGCACCAGCCTCAATGTGCTCTCTGTCGAGGCCTTCAACCTCCTTCACGTACCGTTCGAGTGACTCCACCCCAGCAAGCCCTTCTCGGGAGTTGGCGAGGGCCCCGCCCGCTCCCTGGGGCAGATCCGCCTCCTCGTGACCTTCGGCACGCGCGACAACTACCGCACAGAGCTCATCGACTTCGACATCTCCCGCATTGGCCTTCCATACAACACCATCCTCGGGTACCCAGCTTTGGCCCAGTTCATGGCAGCAACCCATCCTGCTTACAATCTCATGAAGATGCCGGGGAGCCAGGGCGTCCTCACCATCAAGGGGGACGCCAAGGAGGTCCTGGCGGTGCTCAAGCTCGCCCTCAAGCTCGCCGCGGCAGCGTGACCCACCGACAGGAATACTGTCGGTGTTCTGGGAACGGGGGTTCCCAGACTTGCCTGCCTGTGGCCTACGGCATGGCTCAAGTGGGAGCCCAGCACGGCCCATCTTCATCAGCTCAAGATCAAGACCCTCGCGAGGGGCCAAGCCTCGCGGGGCGGACCACCAGAAACTTCCTCAAAGGCAGACTCATCAGGCAGGCTCGCGAGGAGGCGGAGATATCAAGGCAGGGGTACCTCACGAGGAGCCCGTGACGCAAGCCATGATGATCGAGACCAGGCGGGTGCCGGCCTGCACAGTGTCCTTGTTTCCCCTTTGGTGCAAAGGGGGCAAGCACAGGCCAAGGCATCGGGCAAAGGTTACCATTCCGGTGCAACGAGACCAAGACCAATAGAGCGGCAGGACGGAGGTCACCGTGGAATCCAAGACGGCGTCATCACCAGTGCTTTTGGCAGCCGAAGAACACCTTTGGCCAGGATAACTTGTACTAGATGTTCCCCTTCAAAATGCAATTGTTGGCGCCCTTCCCGCTCATTATTTGGGGAGAGGCCCAGGGCCTCTATAAATAGAGCTAGCCACCACAGAGTAGGGGGGAGGAAGAGAAAAAAGAGAGAAAAGGAGAGAGAGGACAGCTAGAGATCTGGTAGAGCCCTAGTAGAGAGAGAGAGAGAGAGGCGACTGAACTCACCCAAGCAGTTCATCGCACCGGCTCAAGAACACCTCTCGCGAGGCTGTTCTTCCCTTGTACTGTTCATCATCAGCCCCTGAGGCAATCCACCACACCACACACTGGAGTAGGGTATTACACCACAACAGTGGCCCGAACCAGTATAAACCTCGTGTCCCTTGTGTTGTTCGTTGTTTCCAGCTTAGATCACGCGAGGAGATTGGACGTAGATCGGTAGGGGAGAGATCTCCACGTGCACCCCAGTGTTCGAACCTCAAGGGTCTGCCGGAACCCAAAATCCGACATTTGGCGCGCCAGGTAGGGGTGCGCCGGAATCTTTCTTCCGCTGTTCGCGTGTGATCTTCCGTCGTATCCATGGTTGATGCTCGTCGGGCTCGCGCCGAGCGCCAGGCTGCTCTCGCCTCCCGTGTCGCCCAGACAGCGCCCGTTGGCGGACGCCCTCGTCGTTCCCCGTCACCTGCCGCCAACGCCGCCACCGGCCCGGCGGGGAACGAGCAACAGGCCTCGTCCCAGCATCCTTTGATACGGCGGGAGGGCCGCACCGCCACACCGTCGCTGACTCCGGCCGCTTCGTCATCCCACGCCCGTCGTGCCCCCACGGACGCGCACGTCGCGTTGCTCCTGGAAAGAGAGCTCTTGCACTACCGCCCCGTCGACGACCTCTACGAGGACTGGCTCGCCCGCATCACCGAGCTCGTCAGCACCGCAGGGGGCTCCCCCTTGCAGTCCTTCTTGCTGCCTCGCCCTCCATTCCGTGCAGGAGGCGAGGATCAGGAGGTGCCTCCACCACCTCCTCCCCAAGAAGGCACCCTGGCTCCAAGGCGCACAGCCCCAGGGCGAGACCCTCCGCGTCCGGCGCCTGCGCAGCAAGAAAGGAGCTGCCAAGAGATCCCTCGTCCCCAAGAAGGTGCTCGCATGCTCCCAGCGCCGGCGTGCCAAGATCGCGTCCCTGCACCTCCACGCCAAGACCCCGCGCTGCTCCAAGCGGCGGTGCGCCGTAATCCCCAGGAACAAGCCCAGCACCAGCAAAAGGTGCCGGTGGCCACAGCAGGCTGCCGTGCCCTCACCCCCAAGCTACACGGCGTCACATGGCCAGGCAAGTTCAAGCCTGACCTGCCCCCTCGCTACGATGGCACGGCGGACTCCGCGGAGTTCCTACAGCTCTACGAGCTATGCATCAAAGCCGCCAACGGAGACGAAAGGGTCATGGAGAACTGGTTCCCCATGGCGCTCAAGGACGGGGCCCGCACCTGGCTCCTGAACCTGGCTCCTGGCACAATCTCCTCTTGGGACGAGATGGGCACTCACTTCATCACCAACTTCCAGGGCACTCGTGATCGGCCCCCAGCCGTGAGCGATCTCCGCCGCATCAAGCAGCAGCAAGGGGAAACCCTGTAGAAATACATCTAGCACTTCAACAACGCTCGCCTCAAGATCCTCAAGGTGACTGAAGAAGCCATCATCTCGGCCTTCTCTGATGGCATACGCGACATCAAGATGAAGGAGGAGCTAGCAATCCATGAAGACATGTGCACGTCCCTGGAGCTGTTCAACTTGGCGACCAAGTGCGCCAGGGCTGAGGAAGGACGCCTCTCCCTCCTCGAACTTCCGGCTGCCGACCCAAAAGAGAAGAAGCCCAAGGACAAGGACGTGAAGCACGAGGGGGCTGCCGTGCTTGCAGCGGAACCAGACACCAAGCGAGGCAGGGATCAGCCTAAGTCATCCAAGGGCAGCTGGTACTGCGTGTACCACGACCTCCACACCCACAACACCAACGAATGTCAAGAGCTCAGGGCCGTGAGAGATGGACGTGTCGGCCGACGCCCCGAGCGCAACGACAGGGGCTATGGCCGAGGAGGAGGAAGAGGTGGAGGACGATGGGAAGACCGTGGCCCTCGCCAAGGGTGGCGTGACCGACCTCACGAGGATCGCTGGCAGGACCAGCCTCGCGAGGGAGGCTGGAGAGATCAGCCTCGTGAGGATCGCCCGCACATCGACGCAGGCCTTCCCCCTCTACCGCCACCGCCAAGGAGGAACGAAGACCAACATCAAGACGAGGGGGCTGGGGGCTTCCAGGAGCCACGCGCAATCACTTGCATCTTGGGTGGCACGCAGGCCCCAGCCTCACAGCGCATCTTCAAGCAGTTTGCTCGCGAGGTGAATGCAGTCCTTCCCAAGCTTGAGGCCACGCACCCTCTCAGGTGGTTTGCGTGCGCTATCACGTTCAGCTCAGCGGATCAGCTCAAGTGCACGACAATGGCCGGAGTCCTCCCGATGCTTTGCTCCCCAGTCATCAGCAACGTGCAGGTCACCAGGACCCTCATTGACGGCGGAGCAGGACTCAACGTCCTGTCCGTCGAGACGTCCGACAACCAACAAGTGCCATACGATCAGCTTCAGCCAACCAAGCCCTTCTCAGGAGTCGCTGATGGTTCCACTGTTCCAATAGGGCAGGTTCGCCTTCCAGTCACCTTCGGGCAGCGCAACAACTACCGCATCGAGCTCATCGACTTTGACGTCGCCCACATCCATCTGCCATACAACGCCATCCTCGGGTACCCAGCCCTGGCCAAGTTCATGGCAGTGACTCATCATGGATACAATGTCCTCAAGATGCCAGGAAGCAGTGGAGTCATCACCGTACCCTGTGAAGAAAGGGATGCAGTGTGTTCACTTGAGCGCGCGTTCCAAGCCGCAGCAATCGAAGACCCGGACCACAGGAACAGAAGACTTCCCGAGGCGACCCTTAAGAAGAAGAAGGTTTCGCCTGGCCCAAGCCATAAGGAGGCAGGCGCCTCTAGAGGTGTTGCGTCAGGATCTGCGCTCAATCAGGGAGCGCCACCCTCTCTCGAATAGGAAGGCACGCCCGGCGCCCTCCTCAAGCAGGGCTCGGGGGCTCTTTCTTGGAGAGCCACAGACCTTGCCAAGGTAGCGAAGGAGGCGCTCGGGCACCACTTGGAGGGGTGCTTCCAAACACGTTTCCCTCAGGAAGGTACAAGGCAAGGAAGACCAAACCCTCAGGAGTTCATCGCAAGAAACACCCAGGAGCTACAGGAGTCGAGAGTTATGCGCGGCAGCCGCTGCTTGCCCACCGTAGCCCCACATCCAGGTGAGGATGGTGGGCTGCGCGTCCGCATTGACGTGCCAGGGCTCAACCGAGCCGCGTCTCAGGAGTGCCTCTGGCCTTCATGCATGGGGCGTTGCGAGGGTCCACCTCACAGCTACGTTCGCATGCCTTTTGGCCTGCCGAATGTGGTCGCCGCTCATCAGCGCCTGCTAAGGAGCATTCTGGAGGCCCAGGAGGTCAGGCATTGTGCGGTCCTGGCAGAGATGGAGATGGCCCTCGGAGACCCACCTGTGCCTCCGGAGCCTCTCGAGGCTCCTGGGCTTGGGGGCTCGTGAGGGTCGGTGTCATCATCGCGCATCGCCCACTTCTTCAACATCACTTCATCTTCAACGACACTAGGTGACATCTTTCTAAGTTCTGTTTTTAGCTGGAAGCGCCCACAGGGCCGCATCATTCCCAGGTCGCGTGGGTCCATCCCTGCGGCATGTATCCGTTTTGCTTATGCTCTTTACTTACCTTGTTGGGGGAGCCCCTCGGGCTGCATCAACCCCGAGCTGCTCGGGCCTGGCCCAACGGCGTTTGCTTTTCCCGCGTCTACTTAAAATGAATTTCCTCCTGCGTGCTTAACGTATCCGACCTAATCGCCTGCTTGATTGACGCCTGCTTATGGAGCCGCTCGCTCTGGCACGGCATTTGCGCACGGGTCCATCCCTGCAACGCCGATAAATCTGAGTGGTCGAGCTCTGGCCGCGGCAGCCCCGCAAGGCGCCACCTCACCAGGCCCTCAGTGCCCCAATCACTTCCCCGGAGCGACCAAAGGTTGGCTGGCAACCGTAACAACAGGTCTTGTTTCTCTTCATGATTGGTGTGCAGGACCTACTCCAGGAGCAATGCTGGGGACGTCGCGAGCTGCCTCTCCCTCTCTCTGGCACGGACCACTTGCACGTTAAAAGGGGGGCGCCTGAGCATCGCGACTCATGGGCTCCTACTGGCTCTCCAGCCCTCACCCTCTGGCCTTGACCCACGGCATCGCAACCTGTCATACCAGCGGCGGCTGAGCTCGCTCGAGGGCCGGGACCTGAGGACGTAGAGCATTAAGGAAAGTGCGGGGGAGTGGGAAGAAGCTTGCGAGGACCTAACCCAGCAGCGCCTCAGCTGCCACCACTCGGGCCGGGCGCTTCGTCGAGGAACTACACCACACTCAAGAGATAAGTCACGCCCTTACAGGAGTTGGACCAACGCAGCGCAAAACCCTCGCCCAGTGCGGCTCTGTCATGGCGACGTTGCCTTCCTTTCTCGCCTAGCGAGGGCTGCTTGAGCGCTAAAGGGGACCCCCCGAGCATCGCAACTCAGGGGCTCTTACCAGACCTCGGGCCGGTCACCTCCTGGCCTTGACCACGGCATCACGACCTGGCATACCAGCGACGACTGAAGCCTGCCTGGGGACTGGGACCTGTCAGCGTAGAGCACCACGTCCTCGTGAGGATAGAAAGGGGGAGCCGAGCCGAGACAGGACAAGCACCTCGCATTGATTCATATTAAGACATAATGTTCGCAAAAGACATGGCAGGTGCCTTACATACCCCCATGGGGTGTTGCTTCGCTTCCTCGCAGGGAACAAAAGTACCAATCCTAAGGAACGCTAATCGCCCCCACCTCCGCAAGGGACGCCATCATCAATAGTGGGCTGCCCAACGTTGGTGCCAACCCCATCCAGATCAGTGGCGTCAGCGACTGGACGCAGTTGCCCCGCTCCGAGCACGGCGCGAGCTTGGGGGATCGTAGCTGTCGCCGCTCGTCTCTGGAGTCGCGAGGAGCTCAGGGGAGCCGCTGGATTCCCCGGCTCCTCCGCTGCTGCCTAAAGAGCTGCTGGAGGACTGATGGGCGGGCCAAGTCCTTGCCAGTTCGTTGCCCATGCCGTTCTCCCTGGGGCAGCATTCCAGCCGGCGTCCTTTAGCATCGAAGACCTTAAAGAATATCAGGGAGGCGCCGTCGTATTCAAGATGAATTACGAGGGCACCTACCGTCCGGCAGACCCGGGCGATTTCGCCCCAGCCCCGGGTCATGAAGACCTTGCCCGGAGCGACGACCGCGACCTCCGCTCCGGTCGCAAGGGTACTGCAGTCAGCATGCTGCAGCCAGAGCTCCAGAGCCCCGCTCGGCGGCATCTCGAAGGCGAAGGAAGGAGGAAGGCGAATCCAAGAGCTTGGAGGCATGGCGGCGTGGAGCACGAGCTCGCTAGAGGAGCGCTCGGCATGGACTCCAGGAGGAATGATGCGCACCACCGTGACTCGCCGGCGTCGACGGCGGCACCGTCGATGTCGCCCGACACCTTCTCCCCCAGGACCCATGACGCGGGCGTACAAGGGTAGCAGAAACCCAGGCGGCGGCCGCTCGTACCAGGGCCTCGATGCCTCCTGCTGAGCACCCTCATCTCGGTGGCAGAGGACCAGCCGCTTCTTCGACGGAAGTGGGTCAGGACCCTCTCGGGGGGCCTTTCCCTTCTCTTCTGCAGAAAACCGGCGGATTGATGCCATTGGCATAAGAAGGAGCAAGAACAAGGAAGAAGAAGGAAAGGAGTAGTAGGAAGGGATGGACTGAAGGGGCTCGCGCAGCCCCGTACTTATAGCCGGAGGAGGCCAACCGCCGAGCACCGCGATCGCGGGTAATCATGACCGGTTTCTCTGCATGCAGGGACTTGTCAAGTCGTGCGGTCGCCGAGGCATCATCGGGAAGCGCATACGCCCATGTCCAATCAATCGCCACGCGACGCCCAAGGCCGCAGGCTATTGGGGCCCGCGGCGCTTCGCGCTTGCCCCTTCGCTTCCCTGCTAGGCCAAGCCCGGGCGCGCCTTGGGCCTGGGGGCTACTGTCGGCGTTCTGGGAACTAGGGTCCCCAGACTTGCCTGCCTGTGGCCTGCGACGTGGCTCAAGTGGGGGCCCAGCGCGGCCCATCTTCATTAGCTCAAGATCAAGACCCTCGCGAGGGGCCAAGCCTCGCAGGGCGAACGACCGGAAGCTTCCTCAGAGGCAGCCTCATCAGGTAGGCTCGCGAGGAGGAGGAGAGATCAAGGAAGGGGTACCTCGCGTGGAGCCTGTGACACAAGCCATGACGATCGAGACTAGGTGGGCGCCGGCCTGCGCAGTGTCCTTGTTTCCCCTTTGGTGCAAAGGGGGCAAGCACAGGCCAAGGCATCGGGCAAAAGTTACCATTCCGGTGCAACGAGACCAAGACCAGCAGAGCGGTAGGACGAGGTCACCGTGGAGCCCAAGACAGCGTCATCACCAGTGTTTTTGGCAGCCGAAGACCACCTTTGGTCAGGATAACTTGTACTATATGTTCCCCTTCAAAACGGCCAATTGTTGGCGCCCTTCCCGCTCATTATTTGGGGAGAGGCCCAGGGCCTCTATATATAGAGCTAGCCACCACAGAGTAGGGGGGAGGAAGAGAAAAAAGAGAGAAAAGGAGAGAGAGGACAGCTAGAGATCTGGTAGAGCCCTAGCAGAGAGAGAGAGAGAGGCGACTGAACTCACCCAAGCAGTTCATCGCACCGGCTCAAGAACACCTCTCGCGAGGCTGTTCTTCCCTTGTACTGTTCATCATTAGCCCCTGAAGCAATCCACCACACCACACACTGGAGTAGGGTATTACACCACAACGGTGGCCCGAACCAGTATAAACCTCATGTCCCTTGTGTTGTTCGTTGTTTCCAGCTTAGATCACGCGAGGAGATTGGACGTAGATCGGTAGGGGAGAGATCTCCGCGCGCTCCCCAGTGTTCGAACCTCAAGGGTCTGCCGGAACCTGAAATCCGACAGATACTTCCAAGGCCAAGGGAGTCGTACCAACCAAGAAGAAGCAGTTCTTCACTCAGGCCAAGGCAGAAACCAACCAAGTGTTGGTCGAGGAGGACGGGTCCTCAGGGGCAACCTTTACCATAGGTGCCAACCTCGAGCCCGCTCAGGAGGAGGCGCTAGTGAAGTTTTTGCGTGCAAACAAGGAAGTGTTCGCTTGGGAGCCCGACCAGCTGGTAGGGGTCCCAAGAGAGGTAATAGAGCACCACATGAAGGTGTGCCCCAACGTACGCCCTGTGAAGCAGAAGGCAAGGCGGCAGTCCACGGAGAATCAAGCTTTCATCGTCCAAGAAACCCGCAAGTTGGAGGCCGCGGGTGTCATTCGCGAGGTTCGTTACCCCGAGTGGCTGGCGAACCCCATCGTCGTACCCAAGAAAGGCGGGAAGGAGAGGATGTGCGTCCACTTCACCAACCTCAACAAGGCCTGCCCCCAAGATCCGTTCCAGCTTCCGCGCATCGACCAGATCGTCGACTCCACCGCCGAGTGCGATTTGCTATGCTTCTTGGATGCGTTCTCAGGATATCACCAGATCAAGATGGCGGTAGAAGATGTGGAGAAGACGGCCTTCCTGACCCCGTGTGGGGTGTACTGCTACACCTGCATGCCGTTCGGACTGCGCAATACAGGCGCAACCTTCCAACGAATCATGCACATCGCCTTAGGGTGGCAGCTCGGGAGAAATGCTGAAGCCTACGTCGATGACATCATGGTGAAGTCTCGGGAGGCGGAGACCTTGATCCAAGACCTAGAGGAGACCTTTGAAAGCCTTCGCTAGGTGGACTTGCGGCTCAATCCGGAGAAATGCGTGTTTGGCATCCCTTCCGACAAGGTGCTGGGTTTCCTGGTGTCCCACAGGGGGATCGAGGCCAACCCAGAAAAGGTGAAGGCCATTGAAGACATGAGTCCACCACAGACCCTCAAGGAAATACAAAAGCTGCCTGGTCGGGTGACTGCATTGGGGTGCTTCATCTCCAAGCTGGGAGAGCGCGCCCTACCCTTCTTCAAACTGATGAAAGAGAAGGGTCCATTCGAGTGGACCCCGGAGGCCGACCAAGCTTTCCAAGACCTCAAGAGATACCTGACCAACCCTCCAGTAATGGTGGCGCTGCAACCTCGCGAGCCACTAGTGCTCTACCTGGCTGCCACTCCGTACTCAGCTAGCGCGGCCCTGGTGGCGATTCGGGAAGAATACCAAGCCAAGGGTGCATCGCGCCGTGCAATGCCTCCAGCAGAAACGACGAAAGACCAGAAGGGCACCGCGAGGGCCGAAGCAGCAGCGGCAGAGGGTCAGACTTGGCAGGACGATGCCCCCGAACCCGCGAAGACTTTGGCAAGCGACCAAGCATCGGGGGCTCTACCCCCTCAGGAGACTCCTCAGCTCCCTGAAGACGTAAACCTCATCAGCACACCAACCCTCGTCGAGCACCCGGTATACTTCGTCAGCACGGTGTTGAGGGATGCAAGAGCGCGATACCCCATGCCTCAGAAGCTCCTACTCGCACTCCTAGTCGCCTCGTGAAAGCTACGGCACTACTTCCAAGGCCACCCCATCAAGGTCGTCTCAGCTTACCCATTGAAGAGAGTTCTCAGGAGCCCCAACTCTATCGGAAGAGTCGCTGAATGGAACATTGAGTTGCAAGCATTCCAGCTGGAGTTCAGTACCACCAGGGTCATCAAGGGGGTCGCACTCGCTGATTTTGTGGCAGAGTGGACAGATGCCCCAACGTTTGAAGAAGGCGAGGATCGGCCCTCTCGCCGGGAAGCGAGGCGCCTGACGGCTGGGTCATTTATTTCGATGGCGCCTTTGCGCGTCAGGGCGCGGGGGCTGGAGCTGTACTAATCTCGCCCACTCAAGACAAGCTCTACTACGACGTGCAACTCTGCATCCAGTAGGGCGAGAAGGTCTCCAACAACATTGCAGAATATGAGGGCCTCATAGCCGGCCTGAAGGCTGCAGCGGCGTTGGGGGTAAAGCGTCTCACCATTAGGGGCGACTCACAACTCCTCGTCAACTTCTCCAACAAGGTATACGAGCCGAAGGACGAGCACATGGAAGCATACCTCTCGGAGGTGCGCAAGATGGAGAAGCAATTTCTGGGCCTGGAATTGCAACACGTGCCCCGAGGCACAAACAAGGAAGCAGGCGACATTGCCAGAAGAGCATCCAAGTGACAACCCCAGGAGCCTGGCATCTTCAAGGAGCGGCTCTTCAAGCCATCGGCAACGCCGCCGCTTTCGAGAGCAACTCAGCCTCGGGAGGAACTCCCACAGCCACCAGCCTCAAGAGCCCCAGCCCGCGGCCCGACCTCAGGAGCATGCCTACTCCTGGCGCTCGATTCCCAGGAGGGATGCTGGACCAAGGAATTCAAGGAATACCTGATACAAGGGGTGCTGCCAGAGAAAGAGGAGGATGTGGAGCGCGTGGCCCGTCAGGCCACGACATACTTCATCCAGGACGGTGAGTTATATAGAAACTGACCAAATGACGTTACACTATGTTGCATCTCCAGGGAACAGGGGAAAGAGCTGATAGCTGACATACATGGCGGAGACTATGGGCACCACTCATCGTCACGACCCCTCGTCGGCAAGGCATTCCGAAGTGGATTCTACTGGCCTACGACGCTCGACGACGCAGCCGAGCTGGTGAAGTCCCGCGAGGCCTGCCAATTCCACGCCAAGCAGATCCATCAGCCAGCTCAGGGCCTCTAGACCATCCCACTCTCATGGCCGTTCGCGGTCTGGGGGCTGGATATTCTGGGCCCGTTCCCTCGGGCACCTGGGGCTATCGATTCCTCTACGTCGCCATCGACAAGTTCATCAAGTGGCCGGAGGTTGAAGTCGTCCACGCCATCCCAGCTGGCTCTACAGTCAAGTTCATCAAGGGCCTCATGAGCCGCTTTGGGGTCCCCAACCGCATCATCACCGATAACGGCTCGCAGTTCACTAGTAATCTCTTCAAGTCATATTGTGCTAACCTTGGAATGCAGATCTGCTACGCCTCACTAGCACACCCCAGGAGCAACAGCCAGGCCGAACGCGCCAACGCAGAGGTCCTGAAGGGCCTCAAGACCAGGACCTTCAAGAAAAAGCTCGAGGCCTACGGCAGGGGCTGGCACGGCGAGCTCCAGTCTGTGTTGTGGTAGATCCGCACCACCGCCACCAAGCCAACGGGCGAAACCCCGTTCTTCCTCATCTATGGAACAGAAGCAGTCCTCCCCCACGAGGTCGAGCATCGCTCCGCACGGGTCCTGGCGTTTGATGTGATGCAGCAGGATGCCATGCGGGGGATGGACCTCGTGCTGGGGGAGGAGCGACGCCGTAAAGCTGCACTACGGGCGGCAAGATACCAGCACGCGCTGCGGCGGTACCACTGCCGCAGCGTCCGCTCCAGGACTCTTGAGGTGAGTGACCTCATCCTGAGGCGGGTGCTCTCCAGGGAGGGGCTGCATAAGCTCTCGCCTATGTGGGAGGGCCCATTCAAGGTCGCCCACGTCTCCAGGCCCGGCGTCGCGCGCCTAGAGACACGGGACGGGGTACCCGTTCAGAACGCCTGGAACATCCAACACCTCCGGAAGTTCTACCCATGAAGGAAGGCACAGTGCCTGTGAAGAAGGCCCGGTGCCTGTGAAGAAAGGCCTAGTGCCTGTGAAGCAAGGCCCCGTACCTGTGAAGAATCGCCGCTCGTGACACTCTCACGTAATAATGAGTGGGGCTGTACACGCCCTGGAGCCTCAGGAGAGCCGCCCTTGGGCCTCGGGAGCTCCCTCCCACGCCGAGTGGTAGCACTTAGCTCCGCGCAGGTGAGAAGACGTCGAAGACTAGACTAGGTGTCGGACGCGGCTTTTCATTTGCTTTCCGAAGTTGGCTCGCCCCTCTTTTAATTGAAGTTTGCTTTCTGGTGTCTATTGATGGTTCCGTTTTATCGCTTTCTGCCTCTGTTTCTGCCTTCACCTCTCTGGTCGACCTAAACTCTCCCTCGCGTCCCTTGCAAGGGGGCTGGACAGGTACCTTCGTGAGCTTCCTCCTTCTGTCTTTTTGCGAGGCACCCTCGTTCGAGCCCACAAGCTGGTGCACCTCTCCCGTTCCATGCCCCACGGGCATCGCGATGCGAAGCACTGAGTCAAGGCCAGCGGCGCCTATAACCAAACCCCGGGTGAGCGATAAACCTCTTACGAATTTTTTGCAGTTCCTAAGCGCATATCAGGTCAAGGAGGCCTCAACAAGCACTAGGAAGCGAGCGCCTCGTGAGGAGGAGGTCACTCAAAACAAGTCGAGGTAAGTTATCCCTACATAAAACGATAATGTTACGACACGACACAAGAACGACAAACATAGCATAATGATTGAAATCATAGTTCGATACACGCCCCTTCGGGCCCATTCTGGTTTCTTTCTGATGCAGGAAGGAAACAAAGAACAAAATAGAAGCGGCGCCTACAGCGGTCCACGGGCGCAGGCCCTAGCGCCCGCCTGAGCTCAACCGGACCCCTCCTCGCGCTTCACGGAGGCGCGGCAACGAGACGACCCGCCAATGTCTTCGAAGCGGGCACGACAGCATGGCAGCTGATCGTAGCCACCACTGCTGGAGCTGTCGCTGGGGGAAGAACTGCCATAGCCGGACGAGACGCAGTTGGGTTCGCCCCCATCCTCGTCGCGGCCGTCGCCAAGGCCGAGCACCTCCTCACCGACGCGGCGGCCATCTTCCCCGAACACCCTCACATAGAGGGTCGCATCGCCGTCGTACTTGTAGTGAAGGGTGCACCTCCTGCCCAGGTCACGCGCGTGGGCGAACGTCTGCCAACCGCGGGCCAGAGCTACATTGCCTGCGGTGTAGACCTCGACCGCAACCCAGGAAGCCCTGCTGCAGTAGCCGTCCGCCTGCAGCCAAAGCCCGCCAGGAGCTGAGGTCGGCAGCTCGTCGCGAGGAAGCGCGAGAGCTGAAGCTAGTTGCAGGTCGGGTTCTCCGACCAGACGAAAAACTCCGGTAGCATCTCCGCCAAGTGGAAGCATGGCCAGGGATGCCGCGCGACCACGGCGCGCCTCCCCTCATTGACGGGACCACCACAGCCGAAGCGACCCCTGCCCCGCGAAGCGGCACCACCGCGGCCGCGTGGAGCCATGGCGGGGGTTGCGGTGTGCTTGCATGGACGGCCGCGTCCATGCTTGGGCACCGGAGAGCCGGGCCCCTCGCGAGGGGACTTCCCCTTCTCTGTGGTGGTGAACCTCCTTGACGGCGCCATTGGTGGCAGGAGAGGAGAAAAGAAGGAGAATAAGCGGAAGAGGAAGAGGAAGGATGGGCGACGGGGCTCCGCCCCCTCCCATTTATACCAGGAGGAGGCCAACCAGCACCCCCCATGATCATAGGTAATGATGGTTTTCCTTTCATGTCGCAGGGACTTGTCACGTCGGGCAGTTGCCGAGGTAACGTGGGGAAGCGGAAACGCCCACGTCCAATCAACTGCCACGCGTCGACCGAGGCCGCGGGCTATCGGGGCCCGTGGCGCTCCGCACTTGACCCTTGGCTTCGCCTCGAAGCCAAGCCCGAGCGCGCCTTGGGCCCGGGGGCTACTGTCGGTGTTCTGGGAAAGGGGGTCCCCAGACTTGCCTGCCTGCGGCCCACGGCGTGGCTTTGCTGGCAGGCCTGTACGGCCCATCTTCATCAACAAGGAATCAAGACCCTAGCGAGGGCCAAGCCTCGCGAGGCGGACGACACAAGACCTCCTCAGGAGCGGCCTCGCCAGGCTGGCTCATGAGGGGCAGAGAGTTCAAGGTCGGGCAAACCTCGTGAGGTTTCCATGACATAAGCCATGACGATCGAGACCAGGCGGGCACCAGCGTGCGCAGCATCCTTGTTTCCTCTTTGGTGCTAAGGGGGCAAGCGCGGGCTTGGAGTACCGAGGCATCAAGAAAAGGTTTCCATATTGGTGCAACGAGACCAATACCAGAAGGACGGCAAGATGGAGGTCACCATGGAGCCCAGGACGGCGTCACCGCCAGAACCTTTAGCATGCGAAGACCACCTTTTGTCAGGATAGCTTGTACTGGCTGTCCCCTTTCAAATTGGCCGTTGTTGGCTCCCTTCCCGCTCAATATTTGGGGAGAGGACTAGGGCCTCTATAAATAGAACTAGCCACCACCATAGGAGGGGGATCAAGATCATCCTCAGCCACACAAGTGCACCAAGCACAAGAACACCTCAACCTGAGGAGGCTGTTCTTCCCCTTGTACTGTTCATCCTCAGCCCAAGAGGCAATCCACCACCACCACACTAAAGTAGGGTATTACACCACAACGGTGGCCCGAACCAGTATAAATCTTGTGACCTTTGTGTTGCGAGTTCGTCGAGTTAGTTCGTGAGATCTAGGCTAAGTTAGGACGCAAATCGATAGGGGGGAGATCTACGCGCACACCCCAGTGTTCGTACCTTAAGGGTTTTACCGGAACCCGTGATCCGACAAATTCAACCACACCTGGAGATTAATTATCTGCAGAAAAGTGATCAGTAGCACAGTAGTATGATAGTTTTGATAGTAGTAGCAACAACAATAGTAACGGTAACAGTGGTAGCAATGATTGTTTACTAAGTGAAACAGTAACAACAGCAGTAGTAACTTAGCAAGATCAATATATAGGAAAATTGTAGGCATTGGATCAGTGAACTCGTTGGATGATATTCATCATATAACAGTCATAACCTAGGGCGATACAAAACTAGCTCCAGTTCATAAATGTAATAGGTAAACAGTCATACGTGCATATGGAAAGAACTTGCATGACATCTTTTGTCCTACCCTCCCGTGGAAGCAGGGTCCATATGGAACTAAGGGATGTTAAGGTCTCCTTTTAATAGAGAACCGGAACAAGGCATTAATACATAGTGAAAACATGAACTCCTCAAACTATGGTCATCACTGGAAAGTATCCCAAATACCATCACTTTGGGGTTTACGAATCATAACACGTAATAGGTGAATATAACTTGCAAGACCGGATCTAGAACATAGATATAATGGTGATAACATAAATGGTTCAGATCTGAAATCATGGCAC
Organism: Triticum aestivum; assembly: GCF_018294505.1. Classification (NCBI taxonomy): domain Eukaryota; kingdom Viridiplantae; phylum Streptophyta; class Magnoliopsida; order Poales; family Poaceae; genus Triticum; species Triticum aestivum. The sequence goes on along the minus strand of NC_057794.1, from coordinate 105,395,083 downwards.
CCGGGCCCAAAGTGGCAAGCATTAAGCATGACAAATCATATCAACATCAATCTCAGAACATAGTGGATACTAGGGATCAAGCCCTAACAAAACTAACTCGATTACATGATGAATCTCATCGAACTCCTCACCGACCAGCGAGCCTACAAAGGAATTATTCACTCCCAGTGGGGATCATCATGGAATTGGCGATGAGGAAGGGTTGGTGATGACGAAGATCGAAGATCCCCCTCTCCAGAGCCCCAAACGGACTCTAGATCTAGCCTCCCAATGAAGAATAGGAGGTGGCGGCGGCTCCGTATCACGAAACAAGATAATTGTTCCTCCCTCATTTTTCTGGAAAAATAGGTATTTATGGAGTTGGACTCAGGGTCTGCGAGGCCACCAGGTGGGCACAACCCACCTGGGTGCGCCTGGGGGGGCGCCCTGGTGGGTTGTGCTCACCCAGGGCCCCCCCTCCGGTGGTTCTTGGCTCTAGTAATTTTCTTTTATTGCATAAAATCCTCCACGAAGTTTCGTTCCAATTTGAGAACTTTCATTTCTGCACAAAAACAACACCATGGTAGTTCTGCTGAAAACATCGTCAGTCCGGTTTAGTTTCATTCAAATCATGCAAACTGAAGTCCAAAACAATAGGAAAAGCATTAGGAAAAGTAGATAAGATGGAGATGTATGATGTACATATAGAAATTTTAGGACCAATTATGGAGTGGAGGAAAATATGCATTGGAAAGGTGCAAGACACCATCTCTCTCCTCTTTAATTACCCAACCCCCAGTGAGCTAAGTGCAAGTAGAAATTAAGGAGACCATGTGTAGAATGTTGTTGGTCTTGACTACCGTGTGATGAGAGAGAAATGGGTTTTCCTACTTTATAGTGCATTGGAAATATAGAAGTACACTCTTTTATGCACAAATTTCAAACCCAAATGTACACTCTTCACCAGACAGAGGGAGTAGTGTGGTAAGGTGGTGTCTTGAAGAAGACGATGGAGAAGCAGAGTCAGCTAAGAGTGAAATGATGGTTGCTTCGTCCGTGCTTTGTGATTTGACGCCTCACTACTTTGTGATTTGTGATAGAAGAGACAGGGGAGTAGACTCTATGCTCTATATTGTACATGCGTCCAAGCAAGGGAGAAAGAGGAGAGAGGTTGCATTTTTCTATTCCTTTAATCAATCAATTAGGGAGCTTCGGTTCCCTATTTTTGGCTTTGGCAGCACCCTCCACAATGGTTCACATCGATGCCAAAAGCTATTTTCATATTTGGCTACACATTGTGGATGCCCTTAACCGTACCACTTGGTTTTACTCCTGTGTGCTATCTATACAAATCTCGATTATATCGATCTAAAAAATTATATCAAGATTAGTAAAAAGGAGGTGATTTTTCCGCGAGGAAGGCGGGGGAGGTTTCTTATTTTTAGAGGACATTGGCCTAACGGTTTGCTAACATGCGGTCCCACGTATCAGTGATTTACCAAGTCGATCTGCGTCCCACATGAGGCAGAACAACGGCAGAAGCAACACGTGGTTATCTTGAAGAAGATGAGGGAGAAGTGGATTTAGCAACGAGTGAAATGATGGTTGCCTCGTCCCTCCAACTTCTTCTTTTAGCATCACTTTGTCCCTCCAACTTAACTGCGAGAAAGGTGCGGCTTTGTGATTTGACACCTCATTGCTCATTACCACGCCGGCGCCCTGGCCGGGGTGCTTCACCCCTGCTACTGTGCACTGTTATTTCAGTATGGCACGTGGACCTAGTTGCTTGATGTCCCACATGTCAGTGAAAGGGATTAGAACATTTATGAAAGAGAGCGCTCCACTCTTACGACGAAGGAGTACACGACACGACATCCCAGTGAACTATTACTTGTACTGTAGTACTACTATAGTTTTGTTGTTTAGCACGATCCATTGATACAAACCCGATTAAACAGGCAAGGGCGAGATTTTTCCCATGCGGTAGATGATACTAGCCATGGGTACGATCTTGCGGTGTCATTACCCAGTGACAGAAGGGGTAGCGGGGCACATATGTATCGTTGCTATTAAGGATAAAAACATGGGGTCTATTCCTACATGGATAGATCTTGTCTACGTCATGTCATCGTTCTTATTGCATTACTCTGTTTCTTCATGAACTTAATACACTAGATGCATACTGGATAGCAGTCGATGTGTGGAGTAATAGAAGTAGATGCATGCATGAGTCAGTCTACTAATCTTGGACATGATGCCTTGATGACCCACAAGTATAGGGGATCTATCATAGTCCTTTTGATAAGTAAGAGTGTCGAACCCAATGAGGAGCAGGAGGAAATGACAAGTGGTTTTCGGCAAGCACTGGTGCACGTTAGTCCTAAATAAACGGTTTTAACCCCTTTCCGTGACAGCATTTGGAACTGTCGCCAAGTGAGTGTGAGCGATAGGGGGGTCCTTCCCACACGACCCAGAAACCGTCGGGGATAGGGACCCTACAGTACTCCAACTTGTTTTTGCTCACATTACCATCGCAGTCGGTATTCTGTGGTGCTACGTTTACGATGCGCGACCCATCACAAACGGCTCACTGTTATAGAACGTGTACATTGCGCGGCCCATCACAAACGGTTCACTATTAAGAAGATTAGCTAATCGTGGTACGAGTGTCGGACAGGATTACGAAACGTCGGACCATCGTAACATCGTCGTACACGACAACTATCGCACACACTATTCTATGGTGCAACGTTTATGATGCATACTTCATCAGAAACAGTTCATGGTTGTGAATCGTGTATGATAAGGCAACTAAAAAAATGTTTAGTTTGCCCGCATTGTTTGTGATATTGTCTGAAATCGCACACGCTTCGGAAACGGCAATTGTGTGCATGCTTGCACATGTTTCCTCTCTGTGAACCGCCTCGGATTATGGTGTATATCGCAAACATTTGTGTTTTACTAACCGTGTGTGCCGTAACAACTTGGAGAGCATAATTTCACCATAATTTAATTGCTGCTATTTCAAATTGTACCGGATTTGAATTTGAATGTATGCTACAGCTTTGTTCATATCAATCAGGTTCAAACAACCAATGCATTATTCGATTCATAGGTACATATGTTCAATAATTACATAAGAACCAAATAAAGAATGGTGAACCACAGTTGTATACTTGTACTATTAAAGACGATAAAGAAAGAGACAAAATATATTCTGGTTGCTGAACAAGGTGAAGCGGAATGCCCATATTGTGCCCTCGTCCATGCAGAAGGCACGCACGACTCTAGTCCAACCCATTGTGATGGCCGACTGCCCATCCTTCACGGTCTTCATGAAAACATCTAGATAATCATTGTGTTCTAGTAGAAATACTTTAACCTTTGCATGCCCACCAATCATTTAGTTTGAGAGGTAATCTTGAGTAAACTACTTTGGCAACCACTACAAAGGAAAAAGATTCAAACATTATCATCTAACACAACTCATTATGGGCAATAAAAAGAAGGCTACAGAGTTCTTACTTATCATCCCGCAGTTTGCTGTTGTCTTGGATAAAGTGTAAACAAATAGTTTAATTGCCATCTTTGGACCCATTTTACTAACAATCTTTATCAGCTTCCTCACTTGATGTTGGTTCATCGATATCTCATTGCCCCATACACAGAAAGGGTCGAAGCATGGATCTTTACCAATGACATATGTACCTAAAAGCACCAAGTTAATATTAGAAGTTAAACAGCAATTGCACAATGATGTAGTACAACACTCTTTTATAGTATGTCTATATACATCTGTATGTGGTAGTCCATTTGAAATCTTTAAAAAGACAAATATTTAGGAACAGAGGGAGTATCTTATAACATCCAATATACTCACATATTAGATGAATTAACATCTTATATTATGGGCCGGAAGGAGTTTAGTGTATTTGTACAAATTATTGGCTGATTAACTGTTGTTGTATCCAGGGGTTACAGTTAGTTTGAGCTAGTTCGGGCTCAAATAGCCCTAAAGTATATCTAAACATGAGGGCTTGTTTGAGCTAGTTGCATCTATAACCCACCCAAAAAAACTATCCAACCAAGAGGTGCTAATTGGAACTAGTTCTCCTAGTGCATTTATTGTCAATCTAACCCTGCCATCCAAACAACTCTTTGGATGGAGTTAGTTCAGGGTTAGTAATGAGCTAGAAACTAACTCTAACCTCTAGCTAAGTTGAGTATCCAAACAGGGTTGTGTTGTTGTTGCTGCTGCTGCTCTTCTACGTATATCTATACATCATTAGAACATTAATGTAACACTCTTCCTTGTTGCTATGTAGCCTAGGACTGCATATTTAGACATTAAGTACAATGCAAGTTGCTATGTAGCCTTAGATATATTACATATGGCCCTAGTTAACCTAACGATAAATGGGTTGCACATATATTCAGTTAAAAGTCCGATTCACCGATTAGTCCCTTATTAGCCGCCGGCCTATATGGTACCAGCTACGGATATCGTGAACAGTGAGTAGATATAAGACATGGGATGAAACTAACCTTGATGGAAAACAACACTTGTTCCCAAAATTGTCCTGTGTAGGTACATCGAGAAGCATGCTAAGCACAACAGTTCATACTTGCACATATGGAACCTCACGTTGTGAATAACTAGAATAAACAAGGCATGCTACGAACAACCAAAGATAGCATTTGAAACTGGACATATGTGATACGTCTCCAACGTATCTATAATTTTTGATTGTTCCATGCTATTATATTATCTGTTTTGGATGTTAATGGGCTTATTTATGCACTTTTATATTTTTTGGGACTAACCTACTAACCCAAGGCCCAGTGCAAATTGATGTTTTTTTGCCTATTTTAGTGTTTTGCAGAAAAGAATATCAAACAGAATCCAAACGGAATAAAACCTTCGGGGGAGTTAGTTTTGGAACAAACGTGATCTATGGGACTTGGAGTGGATGTCAAGAAACCAATGAGGAGGCCACGAGGCAGGGGGCGCGCCTACCCCCTGGGCACGCCGTCCACCCTCGTGGGCCCCTCGTGGCTCCACCGACCTACTTCTTCCTCCTATATATATTCATATACCCTGAAAACATCAAGGAGCACCACGAAACCCTATTTCCACTGCCGCAACCTTCTGTACCCAAGAGATCCCATCTTGGGTCCTTTTCCAGAGCTCCGCCGGAGGGGGAATCGATCACGGAGGGCTTCTACATCAACACCATATCCTCTCCGATGATTAAATCTGAGAACGGTTTTTAGAAAACCGGGGGAGATAGTTTAGTTTTTATGCTGGGCTTAATTGGTTCAGTTTATATTGGGTCGAGACTTTTTTCAGTTCGGTTTAGTTTGGGTAAGTGAAAAACCAGTTCGGGTATAAGTGGTTAAGGCCTTAAACAGTTTGGCTATTAGGGGCCACAAACTACGGGTCCAACCCGGTTTCTACGCTGGTTCCTCGCTTCCACAACACCCAGCGAGCAACGGAGCAATGGACCGAGAAAAAAGAAAAAAGAGAAATCCATCTCCAACCGTCCAACCCCCACCCGCCTGGCGGCCGCACCATCCCATCGCCGCTTCCCCGGTGCAGAGATTCCGCCGCAGGAGCCCCAATGCCGCATTGGCGGTAGCTGACCGTGCCGAAATGGCAGTGCCGGCGATGGTGGTGGCGTTCGTGCTGGTGCCGAAGATCGCGGCGGCCCTCATGAGCCGGCACATCGGAGGAGCCGTCAACTACGTCGCCGTCGTAGAGGCCCTGCAAATGACCCCATCAGTACTAGCCGCAGGGACAACGTTATCTGTGCGCTCTACTTCATGGCGGGAGCATCGCAAAGGGGAACACTCCTTCCGCCGCCGCCAGCGACAGGCTTCCTGTCATGGAGAGTGCCCGTGTCATTCACGATATGCACAACAGACAAATGTGTGACCACTTTGGCACTTTGCTGGGCATATAGATACAGGGCGACAGACTCCCCTGCATCACAGACATCTCCACGACTCCACCGCCGCTGGCCGTGATCCTCATGCAGGTGTTCTTCGCCGTGGTCGGGGCAAACAGATGGCCGTGCATCCGCAGTGTCATCTGATGGCCGTGGTGAGGGCCAACTCAGGAGCATCCGCAATGTCATCCACACGGGGCCCCACTTCTTTGCTTGCTTGTTCGTGGAGATGGCCGTGCACCTGCTGGTCATCATGGGCGCTGGGAGGCTCCTGCGTTCGAGCATCCAACACCAACGTTGGCGGTCTGACCATGGCCTGCAGAATGGCCACCTCAAAAGATGGAGATCCAGCCGGAACTCCCATTGCCCCAGTCGCGCGCCGTCCACCTGGTACACCCCGCCGCCGTCCGCCGCCATCTAACACATGTAGCTCGACCTCACCGACCCGGCCGCCGTGGCCGAGGCGCACGGGTCGCTCGCTGGCGTCACCCCACGTCTTCTATGCCACGTGGTCGAGCCACCTGACGGATGACTAGAATCGGAAGGTCAACGCCGGCATGCTCCGTAATGTGCTCGTTCAGCTATCCACTCAGCTATGGTCATTGGTCCGCTCCTAGCACTAGTAACCAATCTCGACCTATAAGCTAAAACCATAGTTCCTGTCGATGGTTTAGTTCGGTTTAGGTGGAGATAACTTGTGGTTTAGTTTGGTTTGGGTCGCAATAAGACTTTCAATGGGTTAGTTTGGTTTGGTTTTCCAAATTTTGTCAAGTGGGTTCAGTTTGGGTATGGTTGAGTTCCCCAACCATTGCCAGATTTACCGATGATGTGTGAGTAGTTTACCTCAGACCTTCGGGTCCATAATTATTAGCTAGATGGCTTCTTCTTTCTCTTTGGATGTCAATACAACGTTCTCCTTGATCTTCTTGAAGATCTATTTGATGTAACTCTTTTTGCGGTGTGTTTGTCGAGATCCGATGAATTTTGGGTTTATGATCAAGTTTATCTATGAACAATATTTGATTCTTCTCTGAAATCCTTTATGTATGATTGGTTATCTTTGCAAGTCTCTTCCAATTATCAGTTTGGTTTGGCCTACTAGATTGATCTTTCTTGCAATGGGAGAAGTGATTAGCTTTGGGTTCAATCTTGCGGTGTCCTTTCCCAGTGACAGGAGGGGTAGCAAGGCACGTATTGTATTGTTGCCATCGAGGATAAAAAGATGGGGTTTATATCATATTACTTGCGTTTATCCCTCTACATCATGTCATCTTGCCTAATGCATTACTCTGTTCTTATGAACTTCATACTCTAGATGCATGCTGGATAGCGGTCGATGTGTGGAGTAATAGTAGTAGACGTAGAATTGTTTTGGTCTACTTGTCGTGGGCATGATGCCTATATATATGATCATGCCTAGATATTCTCATAATTATGCACTTTTCTATCAATTGCTCGATAGTAACTTGTTCACCCAGCGTAATACTTATGCTATCTTGAGAGAAGCCACTAGTGAAACCTATGGCCCCCAGGTCTATTCTCCTTTATATTAATCTCCCGTCAACAAGCTATTTCTGGCACCGTTTATTTTGCAATCTTTACTTTCAATTTATATCATAAAATACCAAAAATATTTATCTTATTATTATTATCTCTATCAGATCTCACTCTCGTAAGTGACCATGAAGGGATTGGCAACCCCTTTATCGTGTTGGTTGCGAGGTTCTTATTTATTTGTGTAGGTACGAGGGACTTGCGTGTAGTCTCCTACTGGATTGATACCTTGGTTCTCAAAAACTGAGGAAAATACTTACGCTACTGTGCTGCATCACCCTTTCCTCTTTAAGGGAAAACCAACGCAGTGCTCAAGAGGTAGCAAGAAGGATTTCTAGTGCCGTTGTCGGGGAGGTTGCACCAAGTCAAGTCAAGATTTGATCTCCCGTCAACGAGCCATTTATGGCACCGTTGCCGGGGAGATCTACTCACAAGTCAAGACATACCAAGTACCCATCACAAACTCTTATCCCTCGCATTACATTATTTGCCATTTGCCTCTCATTTTCCTCTCCCCCACTTCTAATACGATTTTCGAAAACCTTTGCCTTTTCTTCGCCTTCTTCCCATATGTATCTTTGTTTGTGTTTCCATGTGCCTTCTATTTGCTTGCATCTTTGCTTGCTAAAAATCTATTGATATGGATCCACTTAAAGTATTCTATTTGGATCATCTTCGGTCCTTATGAGCTCGTGCTGAAACCCCAACTAGCCTAATTGATGTGAAATCTTTAGATGAGCATGCTCGTTTTGTTCGTCACCATTTGTCTGAAAAAGGGAAACTCTTATGGGATCAAATAAACAGATTGATGTGTTATGCTTGGAATCTTTGTGAAATTTGTGATTTTACTTGTTGCTCTAAGAACCCTAAAAAACACCTCGCCTACCTATGTGAGTTTAATGATAATGAAATATTATCTTCTTATGCAAAAGGTGTTTATAGTTACTATGATATCGAACAAATTGAAGAATTTGTTGCTTTTAAGGGTGCTTATGAAGTTGCTTCTTTGATTGGAAAGTATGATATTACTCTCTATGAATCGGAAAATTTTGACATACTTAAATATTGCTATGAAAATATGCTCATAATGTCCATGTCAAAGAATTTATTGAGAGAATGACCGTTGCTTTGGAAGAAAATAATGATATGCATGAATCTATAGATAATGATGATTCCAATGATTTGATTGAAATATCCCTTGATGAACATGATGCTTCCTATTCTTGTAGCCATGATGCCAATATTTGTGAAGATGAATTTGCTATAGTTCCTTATGTTAAACATGAGATCCTTGCTATTGCACCCATACTTGGTAGTTCCTTCGATGAAAAGCATGATTGCAATGATGTTATTATAAATTATCTTAATACTAATTATGTTAATAATATGCAAAACCCTAAGCTCGGGGATGCTAGTTTTGCTATGACTACTATTTGTTGCAATGATCATGATTGGGGTGATTCTCCTTTTGATCTTGAAAATTTATTTAGGCCCCATGATGAATATGAGATTTATAATAGTGTTTGCAATATTATTTAAAGTGGATTTGGAAGAGTGTCAACTTTAGATCCCACATATTTGGAGAATGTTCAATCTTATGAAATTTCTGATAAAAGTGGGTTTGGAGAGGTCATGACTTTAGTTAAAGTTAATTCCACTATTTTGGAAGAGTGTCAACTTTCCATGCATGTGGATCGTGTTGAAAATATTTTATGTGATATCTATTTTGTTGAGTTTGCTTATGATCCCACATGTAATTATTATGAGAGAGGAAAATATGATTGTATAAATTTCCATGTTACTAAATTACCTCTCGTTATGTTGAGATTGCTATTGTTTCTTTCTGCTTCCTTGCATATGCTAGTTTTTGCTTGCTTGATAATTTGTTTGCCTATAAGATGCCTATGCATAGGAAGTATGTTAGACTTAGATGTGTTTGTCACGTGTTTCAAGATGCTCTTTTTGTGCTTGAATTCTTGTCTTTCATGTGAGCATCATCGAAATTGGCAATGCCTAGCTAGGGGCGTTAAACGATAGCGCTTGTTGGGAGGCAACCCAATTTTATTTTTGTTCCTTGATTTTTGGTTCTGTTTAGTAATAAATAATTCTAATCCTGTTTTTAGGTGTGGGTTTATGCTTTTAATTAGTGTTTGTGTCAAGTATAACCTTTGGGAAGACTTGGGGAAAGTCTTTGCGATCTTGCTGTAAAAATAGAAACTTTAGCGCTCACGAGATTTGCTGCCATTTTGTACTGGAGAGTGAGATTAGGTTGATTCTTTTTGCAGATGATTAATAGATAAATTCCTCATGTCCAGAAACTTATTTTAGAATTTTTAAGGTTACATAAGTATATGAAACCTACAGATTACTACAGATTTTCTGTTTTTGACAGGTTCTGTTTTTCGCGTGTTGTTTGCTTATTTTGATGAATCTATGGCTAGTATCGGAGGTTATGAACCATAGAGAAGTTGTAATACAGTAGGTTTAACACCAAAATAAATAAAGAATGAGTTCATTACAGTACCTTAAGTGGTGGTTTGTTTTCTTATACTAACGGAGCTCGTGAGATTTTCCGTTTAAGTTTTGTGTTGTGAAGTTTTCAAGTTTTGGGTAAAGATTTGATGGATTATGGAGTAAGGAGTGACAAGAGCCCAAGCTTGGGGATTACCAATGCACCCCAAGGTAAAATTAAAGGACAACCAAAAGCCTAAGCTTGGGGATGCCCCGGAAGGCATCCCCTCTTTCGTCTTCTTCTATCGGTAACTTTACTTGAGGCTATATTTTTATTCACCACATGATATGTGTTTTGCTTGGAGCGTCCTGTATGATTTGAGTCTTTGCTTTTTAGTTTACCACAATCATCCTTGCTGTACACACCTTTTGAGAGAGACACACATGAATTGGAATTTATTAGAATACTCTATGTGCTTCACTTATATCTTTTGAGCTAGATAATTTTGCTCTAGTGCTTCACTTATATCTTTTAGAGCACGGTGGTGGTTTTATTTTATAGAAATTATTGATCTCTCATGCTTCACTTATATTATTTTGAGAGTCCTTTAGAACAGCATGGTAATTTGCTTTGGTTATGAAATTAGTCCTAATATGATAGGCATCCAAGATGGGTATAATAAAAACTATCATAGAAAGTGTATTGAATACTATGAGAAGTTTGATACTTTATAATTGTTCTGAGATATAAAGGTGGTGATATTATAGTGTGCTAGTTGAGTAATTGTGAATTTGAGAAATACTTGTGTTGAAGATTGCAAGTCCCGTAGCATGCAAGTATGGTAACCATTGTGTAACAAATTTGAAACATGAGGTGTTCTTTGATTGTCTTCCTTATGTGTGGCGGTCGGGGACGAGCGATGGTCTTTTCCTACCAATTTATCTCCCTAGGAGCATGTGCGTAGTGCTTGGTTTTTGATGACTTGTAGATTTTGCAATAAGTATGTGAGTTCTTTATTACTAATGTTGAGTCCATGGATTATACGCACTCTCACCTTCCATCATTGATAGCCTCTTCGGTACTGTGCATTGCCCTTTATCACCTCGAGAGGTGGTGCAAACTTCGCTGGTGCATCCAAACCCCGTGATATGATACGCTCTATCACACATAAACCTCCTTATATATTCCTCAAAACAACCACCATACCTACCTATTATGGCATTTCCATAGCCATTCTGAGATATATTGCCATGCAACTTTCCATCGTTTCATTTATGACACGCTTCATCATTGTCATATTGATTTGCATGATCATGTAGGTGACATCGTATTTGTGGCAAAGCCACCATGCATAATTTATCATACATGTCACTCTTGATTCATTGCCCTTCCCGGTACACCGCCGAAGGCATTCATATAGAGTCATATTTTGTTCTAGTATCAAGTTGTAATCATTGAGTTGTAAATAAATAGAAGTGTGATGATCATCATTAATAGAGCATTGTCCCAAATAAAAAAAAGAGAAAGGCCAAAAAAGGGGCAATGCTACTATCCTTTTTTCCACACTTGTGCTTCAAAGTAGCACCATGATCTTTATGATAGAGAGTTTCTTGTTTTGTCACTTTCATATACTAGTGGGAATTTTTCATCATAGAACTTGGCTTGTATATTCCAACAATGGGCTTCCTCAAATGCCCTAGGTCTTCGTGAGCAAGCAAGTTGGAGGCACACCCACTTAGTTTCTTTTGTTGAGCTTTCATATATTTATATCTCTAGTGCATCTGTTGCATGGCAATCCCTACTCCTTGCATTGGCATCAATTGATGGGCATATCCCTAGCCCGTTGATTAGCCTCGTCGATGTGAGACTTTCTCCTTTTTTGTCTTCTCCACATAACCCCCTATCATTATTCTATTCCACCCATAGTGCTATATCCATGGCTCACGCTCATGTATTGCATGAAAAGTTGAAAAAGTTTGAAATTACTAAAGTATGAAACAATTGCTTGGCTTGTCATCGGGGTTGTGCATGATGAGAGCATTCTTGTGTGACGAAAATGGAGCATGACCAAACTATATGATTTTGTAGGGATGAACTTTCTTTTGCCATGTTATTTTGAGAAGACATGATTGCTTAGTTAGTATGCTTGCAGTATTATTATTTGATGTCAATATTAAACTTTTGTCTTGAATCTCTCGGATCTGAACATTCATGCCACAATAAAGAAAATTACATTGATAATTATGCTAGGTAGCATTCCACATCAAAAATTCTGTTTTTATCATTTACCAACTCGAGGACGAGCAGGAATTAAGCTTGGGGATGCTTGATATGTCTCCAACGTATCTATAATTTTTGATTATTCCATGCTATTATATTATCTGTTTTGGATGTTAATGGGCTTATGTATACACTTTTATATTATTTTTGGGACTAACCTACTAACCTAAGGCCCAGTGCAAATTGCTGTTTTTTTGCCTATTTCAGTGTTTCACAGAAAAGGAATATCAAACGGAATCCAAACGGAATAAAACCTTCGGGAGAGTTATTTTTAGAACAAACGTGATCCAGGGGACTTGGAGTGGACGTCAAGAAACCAACGAGGAGGCCACGAGGCAGGGGGCGCGCCCTCCACCCTCGTGGGCCCCTCGTGGCTCCACCGACCTACTTCTTCCTCCTATATATATTCATATACCCCGAAACATCCAGGAGCACCACGAAACCCTATTTCCACCACCGCAACCTTCTGTACCCAAGAGATCCCATCTTGGGGCCTTTTCCAGAGCTCCGCCGGAGGGGGAATCGATCACGGAGACCTTCTACATCAACACCACAGCCTCTCCGATGATGTGTGAGTAGTTTACCTCAGACCTTCGGGTCCATAGTTATTAGCTAGATGGCTTGTTCTCTCTCTTTGGATCTCAATACAATGTTCTCCTTGATCTTCTTGAAGATCTATTTGATGTAACTCTTTTTGCGGTGTGTTTGTCGAGATCCGATGAATTGTGGGTTTATGATCAAGTTTATCTATGAACAATATTTGATTCTTCTATGAAATCCTTTATGTATGTCGGAGTAAATAGCCATGGGTAGCCTAGCCGGCATCCCCTGGCCCTTCTGAAGAAATTACGAGCCCGTTCGGCTCTCAAGAATCCAAGACATGGGGCCGCCTTCCCCTCGCTGGCTGTCACCCAGGCTGGCTTTCGGAAGGCAGCCCGACTTTAGCCCTCATAAAGAAGGCCATGGGAGGCCGACTCCAAGAAGCTGGCCGCAAGGAGGCCGACTCCAAGAAGCCGGCCATGAGGAGGCCAACTCCAAGAAGCCGGCCGCGAGGAGGCCGACTCCAAGAAGCCGGCTCCCATAAAGCGGTCGAGACCGTACCCTCAAAGTTTGCATCCACCTAACAGAGATGTGACGGGGCGTGGCTACAATGGAGCCTGCCACCCCCGAATCCCGGAGCGCGCCTGGCACAGTGCGCCGTACGGGAGGCCATGACCCGTCCGGCGTGGCACTGTTGACACACTGACCCTGACGTCATCCATGACGGATTACCAGTACGGCCCACGGGCGGTGGGCCCCTTCAGGCAGAGAGACACCTGAAGGCGGCCTGGCCTCCCCCAGTCGGCCCGAGACGGAGCCGGCTCTCTCCAGCCGGCTTGCCACCCCCTTGAAGGAGACGCCCCATTAAGGAGACAAGACGCGGTGAGGCTACAGTGGCCACCCGCCGGACGGCAGCACTGTAGCCATGCTTACCTCGGCGAAGCCCTCGTCACCAAGATTGAGCAACAGCAACCAGCCGGCGGGCCCCAGTAGCCGGCGCAGAAGCCGGAGAGCGAAGACACAGACGGCTGGGACCCACGCCCAGCTGGATTACCATTGTACCCTCGGGGGGTAGGCCTATATAAACCCCCCTGGGACACCCATGCAAAGGGTTCGACCCCCAGCTAGTATTAGACACCATACAAGGAGAAGAAGCAAGTTAGCCGTGCCCTTCTTCCTCCTCCCACCGAACAGCTCAAGGAGCATTGTGTAGCTACTTGTCCATCTAGTGATCATGCGGAGACCCTGCAGAGCAGCAGTAGGGGTGTTATCTCCACGGAGAGCCCCGAAGCTGGGTAAGATTCGCCGGCGTGCATGTCTTCACCTCATCCCGTTTCCAGGCACCGGCGATGTCTTACTGGCTCCCACAATGATAAGCCACCCGTTGGCATATGTCGCACCTACCACCCGACATTTGGCGCCCATCGTGGGGCCAGGTGCACCGTCATCCGGAGACCTGTTCTGGACGGGAACCCTCTTCCTCCCCCGCGAGCGTAGCTAGCCCGGCACGCCCGATGAAGCTTGCCACGACGCGCTGCAAGGCGTCACCAACGCCTGCGCAGCGAGCGGCCTCGCTGATCTCCTCGACAAGACCCTCATCTCCGACGAGCTCGCTTCCGATGCGGGCACCGACCACCTTGCCCACCTCCTCGGCCAGCTTCATGTCCCCAGCGAGCCCGCTGTGGATCTGGAGTCGGTTGGCTCCACCGATCCGATGCCTGTCGGCTCCGACACGGCCTCGTTCGACACCTTCCCCACCAACGTCACGATCTACGACAACCCGCTTCCCCGAGCCGGTGGCTACGACGCTGTCACCACCGAGGTGATGGTCATCGGCCACAATGGCGCTGCTAACGAGAGCGCCCACGACGCCCCGCACGCGGCGGCCCACGACTTGTCCACCCCCCTCCCGACTGATGCCGATGATGAAGCACTGGAAGCGCGCCGCCTCGCCCTCCTCGCAGAGGGCCGAAGGCTGGCTTCTGTGAGACGCCTCACTGAGGCCTACCAGCGCGAAGCTGACCGCGCCGCCTTCGGCACGCCGGCCCCGGGCGGGCCGAGCCGGGCCGGCATTGTCAAGCAACGCGCGCCGTCATCGCCGACACGTTAGGAGTCGACCGCCCAGTCTACGCCACTCCACTCGAGAACCTGCGCGCCGCCCTGGCGGCCGTAGACGAGCTAGACGGACTGGGGGCCCGAAGAACTCCCCCACATGACCCGACGCATCCAGTAGCTGATCGATGCAGCCGCGTAGCGGCACGAAGCCGACGCCCATGCGGAAAGCCCTCCCCCACGCCGAGATCATGGCGCGACGTCTCGGACGCCGACTGCGGGCAGAGACCGCGCGCGGCGCGAGAAAGAGCCGGCTGCCAGCCGAAGCCAAACCCGGATCTCCATCGAGCGAGACGCGGACGGCCATCCCCGAGCCATGGAATGGCGAGGCAACCCGCCTCCGCCTCGACCCCGTGGAGAGAGATATCCCACCCCGCCGCCAGTGGCGCACCCGACTCTCAGCGGCCGACTTGGTCGCCGCGAAGGAGTCGGCGAGAACGACGCCCGCCATCGGATCGACCGCCTGGCGCGATCCCTGGCGCTGGAAGAAGAAGACGATGTTGGCCCGCCCTGTTTCGGCCCTCGCAGCCGGGACGAGCCTTTCCCCAAAGGGTTCTCGCTCCCAAGAGACACGCCCAAGTACAACGGCTCCGTGAAGCCGGAAGATTGGTTGATCGACTACTCCACAGCGGTTAGCATAGCCAACGGCAACCGGCGCATTGCCGTGAAGTACGTGCCCCTCATGCTGCAAGGCACGGCGCGAACCTGGCTCAACAGCCTCAAACCACGCAGCATCAACAGTTGGCTAGACTTCATAGAAGCCTTCATCCGCAACTTCACCAGCACCTACAAGCGGGCTCCCAAGCCCAGATAGCTCTCCTTGTGCGTACAAGGCCCCGCCGAGTCCACTCGCGACTACCTCACGCGTTGGGCCGAGCTCCGCAAGTCTTGTGAAGGGGTGCACGAGGTGCAGGCCATAGAATACTTCACAACTGGGTGTCGAGAAGGCACCCTCCTCAAGCACAAGCTCCTCTGTGACGAGCCGACTACCCTCGACGAGCTTCTGGACATAGCGGACAAGTACGCCACCGCCGACTCCTCAATGAAGACCGAGCTCCAGGTAGACGCGTCCGGAAAAGTACTCAATCCGGCGCCCAAGACGCCGGCTGGTGATTCCGGCCGACGCCCCCACTCGAACGACCACAAGCGCAAGGGCCCTGCGCCGCCTCCCGCCAGTCGGCAGGTGGCCACAGTCGAAGACGCGCCGCCTGAAGGGCGACCCGCGCCCAAGAAGCCCAAGGGCGGCCATCCGGCTTGGCAGCCGGCCTTCTCCTACGAACAAACTCTCGACGCCCCGTGCAAGTTCCACAGCGGCGCGAATCCGTCTAACCACACAACCCAAAAGTGCCATTGGCTCACCCGAATCTCCAAAGGTGAGGGGCTCACGCCGCCTACGCCTGTCGGCCCGCCACCTCTGCCTCCTCCACCTCCGGCCGCTCGGCCCGCAGTCGGAGCCGTGCACGACGAACTCCCCGACGAGCAAGCAACCTACATCGTCTTTACAAGCTAGCCCGAGGACCGGCGCAGCAAACACCGAGAGCACCAGGAAGTCAGCGTGGTTGCTGCCAACCCCGCCGGACACATGCATTGGTCAGTAAAACCCATCAGCTGGAGCCGGGCCGACCATCCAGAGGTGATGCCGTCTCCCGGCTCTTATGCGCTAGTCCTGGAAGCCACCCTCGCGACGGACAGACGCGCTGCCCGCTTCTCCCGCGTGCTGATAGACGGCGGGAGCAGCATCAACATCCTGTACCATGACACCATGGAGAAGCTAAATATCAAGACGAAGTAGCTCATGCCTACTCGGACAGTGTTCCATGGCATCGTACCCGGCCTGTCCTGCGCCCCCATTGGCAAGATCAAGATTGATGTACTTTTTGGGGACAAGGAGCATTTCCGCCAAGAAGCGATCTGGTTCGAAGTGGTGGACCTGGAGAGCCCTTACCATGCATTGCTTGGCCGACATGCCTTGGCCAAATTCATGGCAGTTCCCCACTATGCATACCTCAAGATGAAGATACCAAGCACCAAAGGCGTCATCACCATAGCCGGCGATTACAAGAAGTCCTCTGAGTGCGCTGCAGCCAGCAGCCGGCTGGCCGAGTCCCTTGTGATTGCCGAAGAAAATAAGATGTTGGACCGAGTCGTGGCCATAGCCGGCAAGCAGTCGGCCGTGTCCCCCGATCCCAAGGAGCATGATGCTCAAGGATCTTTCCAGCCGGCCAAGGAGACGAAGAAGATACCTCTTGACCCCGAGCACCTAGAGAGGTTTGCCGTCATCGGGGCAAGCCTGAACAGCAAATAGGAAGGCGAGCTCGCCGATTTCCTCCGTGAGAATCGGGACGTCTTTGCATGGCCCCCCAAGGACATGCCGGGAGTTCCGAGGAAATTCGCCGAGCACAAACTGCACGTTCGAGAAGACGCAAAGCCAGTCAAACAACCCCTTCGCCGACTGTCGGAGGAGAAACGCAGGATTGTGGGAGAGGAGATAGCCCGGCTCCTGGCAGCCGGCTTCATTATGGAAGTTTTCTTTCCAGAGTGGCTCGCCAACCCGGTCCTCGTGCTAAAGAAGAACAACAAGTGGCGCATGTGTATAGACTACACAAGCCTCAAGAAGGCTTGCCCCAAAGATCCCTTTGCCCTGCCAAGGATTGACCAAGTGATAGACTCCACGGCCGGATGCGAGCTATTGAGTTTCTTGGATGCTTACTCAGGATATCACCAGATAAAGCTAGATCCGGACGACCGCCTGAAGACCGCCTTCATCATGCCATTTGGAGCCTTCTGCTACCTGACTATGACATTCGGCTTAAGAAATGCCGGTGCCACTTTTCAGCGTTGCATGCAGAAGTGCCTCCTCAAGCAACTCGGCAGAAACGCTCACATCTACGTAAATGACATTGTGGTGAAGACGGAGAAGCGCGGCACCTTGCTGGAAGACCTCAAAGAAACATTTGAGAACCTACGCCGGTTCCAAATCAAGCTCAACCCTGAGAAATGCGTGTTCGGAGTGCCAGCCGGCCAACTCCTAGGCTTCCTGGTCTCCGAACGCGGCATCGAATGCAACCCGGTGAAGATCAAGGCCATCGAGAGAATGGCGATCCCCACCAAGCTTCGAGACATCCAAAAGTTCACCGGATGCTTGGCCTCCTTGAACCGCTTCATCAGCCGGCTCGGAGAGAAAGCTCTCCCCCTCTACCGCCTCATGAAGAAGAGCACTCACTTCGAGTGGAACGACCAGGCCGATCAAGCTTTTCACGAGCTGAAGAAGATGCTGGCCACGCTGCCCGTCCTAGCGGCACCGACTGAGAAAGAGCCCATGCTCCTTTACATTGCCGCAACCAGTCGGGTGGTCAGCACCGTCATCTTAGTCCAATGCCCAGAAGAAGGCCGAGCCCAGCCGGTCCAGAGGCCGGTGTATTATTTGAGCAAGGTGATGTCCGCTTCAAAGCAGAACTACCCGCACTACCAGAAGATGTGTTATGGCGTGTACTTCACCGCCAAGAAGCTGAAGCCCTACTTTCAAGAGAATCCCGTCACGGTCGTATGCACCGCCCCGCTGGCCGAGATCATAGGCAGCCGGGACGCATCCGGCACTGGCCGACTTCCTCGTCGACTGGGCCGAGACCCAGTACCTGCCGCCGGCTCCCGACTCCACCCATTGGCGCATGCACTTCGACGGGTCCAAGATGCGCACCGGCTTGGGAGCCGGCGTCGTCCTTACCTCTCCCAAAGGCGACAAGCTCAGATACACGCTGCAAATTCACTTTGCCGCCTCCAACAACGTGGCCGAGTACGAGGCGCTCATACACGGGCTCCGGCTTGCCAAAGAACTCGGCATTCGCCGGATCCTATGTTATGGCGACTCGGACTTGGTGGTCCAACAATCATCCGGCGACTCGGACGCCAAGGATGCATATATGGCGAGCTACCGCTTCCTAGTTCAACAACTCAGCGGATACTTTGAAGGATGCGAGTTCCTCCATGTACCGCGAGCCGACAACGAGCCAGCCGATGCCCTGGCTCGAATAGGCTCCACTCGACAAGCAATACCAACCGGCGTCGCTCTACAGTGCCTCCTCAAGCCGTCCATCAAGCCGTCTCCAGAGTCCGATTCCATCTTCGTGCCGCCTGACCCTGACGCGGCCGGGTCCGGCTCGAAGAACCAAGCAGGCGACTACGGGGCTTCAGTAGTCGGCCCGGGGACTTCGGCAACCGGCGCGGGGACTGCCACACCCGGCTCAGGGACTGCCGTAGCCGGCCCGGGGACTGCACCAGCACAACAGCCGGCGGCCGACTCCAGCATTTCACCACCCAACCCGCCCACCCTGGTGGCAGTAGCCACATTGGCAGTAGGAGAAGTCGCGGCTCCGTCATGGGCTCAGTCCATCCTCAACTTCCTAGTAAACCAAGATCTGCCGACTGACGAAGCAGAGGCAAGACAAGTCCAACGTCGAGCCGGAGCATACGCAATCGTCAACAGAGAGCTCGTCAAGCGCAGTGTCACCGAAGTCCTCCAATGGTGCGTCGAGCAAGAGAAGGGCATTGCAATCCTTAGAGACATTCACCAGGGAGAATGCGGCCACCATGCGGCTTCAAGATCACTCGTCGCCAAAGCTTTCCGCCATGGTTTCTTCTGGCCGACCGCTTTGGATGACGCCAAAGAATTAGTCAAATATTTCAAAGGGTGCCAACTCTTCAGCTCCAAGCAACACATGCCGGCTTCGGCACTCAAGACCATTCCCCTCACCTGGCCCTTCGCTGTTTGGGGACTGGACATGGTGGGCCCATTCAAGACGGCGCGCGGCGGCATGACGCATTTGCTCGTCGCCGTGGACAAATTCACCAAGTGGATTGAGGCAAAGCCGATTAAGAAGCTGAATGGGCCGACTGCTGTGACATTCATCGCAGACATAACAACTCGGTACGGCATGCCACACAGCATCATCACCGACAATGGCACAAATTTTGCCAAAGGAGCGTTGGCACGTTTCTGCGCAGCCCAAGGTATCCGACTGGACTTAGCATCCGTCGCCCACCCGCAGTCAAATGGCCAGGTCGAGCGAGCCAATGGCCTCATCCTCTCCGGCATCAAGCCTCGACTGGTCGTACCTCTGGAGCGTTCAGCCGGCTGTTGGCTTGATGAGCTGCCGGCTGTCCTCTGGAGTCTACGCACTACACCAAACAAGTCAACCGGCTTCACCCCTTTCTTCCTCGTGTATGGTGCCGAGGCGGTCATCCCAACTGACATCGAGTTCGACTCGCCTCGAGTAACCATGTACACGGAAGCAGAGGCCAAGGAAGCACGAGAAGACGGCATCGACTTGCTGGAAGAAAGCCGGCTATTAGCCCTCAGCCGGTCTGCCATCTACCAGCAGGGCCTACGCCGCTACCACAGCCGGAAGGTCAAGCCAAGATTCTTCCAAGAGGGCGATCTTGTGCTCCGGCTGATCCAGCGAACAGCCGGCCAGCACAAGCTCTCGGCCCCTTGGGAGGGCCCCTTTGTCATCAGCAGAGCCTTAGGCAACGACTCCTACTACCTGATCGACGCACAGAAGCCGAAGGCACGAAAGAGAGACGACTCCAGCAAGGAGTCGGAACGACCATGGAACGCCAACCTCCTTCGAAGATTTTACAGCTGAAATGCAGTATGTATCACGCTAACTTTTGTACTAAGTACGAGACGAAAGGCCCCCCGAGGAGGGCTCAGGGACTGCCATCCTTTATCTATGAAAGAAAAGTATCATGCTTATGACCTTGTCATTTCATTTACTTGTTCCGTCCGGCACCGGGTTCGACTAGTCGGCCCGGGGACTGGCCGACTGGAGTTATATTAGAAGTCCTACCCGCGGTCAGACAAGTAGTGTGCCGACACCCAGGCTTAGCTCTTGCCAAAGCCGCAGTTCGAAGAACCGGCTGTCCGGCTGGCAAGAGTCAAAAGCAGGAAAGGATGCCCACACGAAAAATGGCCAGGGACCATCGGACTAATATAACGAAAGCCAGTTTGCCGCCTACCACCGATCGACTACTAGAGTAGCCGGCCGACCGGTTTCCATTCACTTCACTTCAATCCAAGAAAGCTCGAGTACTTGCCTCCCCAAAGAGGGAAGGCGGCAAAGGAAAAAGCCTAAGGATAAAAAGCATACGTGAATGGAAACCAAACATGCACATAATAATATTTACATAAAAGACCTCCAAGAGGCCAACATTCAACATAGTTTGGATACACCCCCAGTGGGTGGAACTGTGAAAACCTAATAAAAATTGTTCAAAAGACAACAAGCAGGAAAAATAAGGACGGCAGGTCAAGCTGGCAGAGCGACCGACGAGCCGGGCTGGTTGGCGGAGACGGCTGTGCCGGCTGAAGGAGCAGCCGGCTGGCGAACCTCGGCTTGATCACCGCCTCCCGCTGAGGGCGCGCTTCCATGCGCCTCGTTGCTGGAGGCACGGTCTGCCTGAGGTCGGCCGGTTGTTCTACCAGCCGGCTCGACGTCTTCACCGTCCTCCTCTTCGTCATCCTCGCCCTCGTCGCTGGAGGCGATCTCCTCCGCCGAGTCCTCGCCCACCGCCGGGTTCAGCCCAAACCACTCCTCCGGCTGGGCAACACCGTCATCGTCGATTTCGGGTGCGAAAACGCTGATGTCGGTGCACTCGGCGATCGTCGAAGCACGCTGGGCGATAGCCGGCCTCACCTCCTCCAGCTCCGCATCGGCCTCCATCCGCCAAGTGCGCAGCTGGTCCAGGCTCAGCCCTGGGTACCAAGCCCGAATGAACTCCAATGCCCGCCCGGCTCCAAGACGGGCCGCCGACGCCTTCCAAGCTTCAAAGCGACCGACTGCGACCTCCAGCCAGTCGGCAGTCCGGCTCGGGGTGCGTGGGATCATCTCGCCGGGCCAGAGGGCGGCCAACACCTGCGCCCCGGCACATTGGAGCCGGCGAAGCATCCGATGAGCCGGCTGCAACCGCGCCTGGACAGCCAAGAGCTGCTCCTCAAGTGTCCGGTTCGCGTCCGGCGCGATGTTGGCCCCCGCCTGACGGCGCGCCTCGCGATGGGCCTCGATGCTTTGGGCGGCGAAGGCAGAGTAGCCAGGAAAGTAGTTTGCACAAGAAAATAGGCAGCAACACAAGTTAGGCCAAAAACCAGGTGCCAAGGGGTAGGAGAGGAGCGAGGAAGGCGGCTTACCGTCGATCAAGTCTTCGATGCGGTCGAAGCCTTCATCCAGTGCTCACCGAGTCTCAGCCCAGCTCGCCGCCTCGGTCTCAAACTCTGCCTTCAGGGCGGCCTCGCTATCCTGCGCTTTCTGCAGGGCCGCCTTGTGGCTCTTCTCTTGGTCAGCTAGCTTCTTGGCCAGGTGGTCACGCTCCTGGACCAAGGCTGCGTACTCAGCATCCTTGGTATGAAGGGCGGCCCACGCTTCGCCGAGCTCCTTCCTCAAGTCGGCGTTGGCCCCTGAAGACAAAGAAGAAGAAAAACCAATAAGGAAAAGGTCGTCAAGGAAGATCCGACCCGACTGCTCAGCAGTCGGCCCGAATCTCGGGGACTTCACCCAGTGGGTGCGCTGACGCGCCCCCACAGGAAGACAGACAAAGATCAAACACTTACTTCGGCTGTCGGCCAGGTCGTCGGTCCTCCGACTCAACTCCCGAGCCTAGGAGTTGAAGGAGGCAGCACGGGAGTTGTGATATTCCTGGAAGTTCAGACAGGAAGCAAAAATAAGACAGTCGTCAAGAAAGATCCGACCCGACTGCTCAGCAGTCGGCCCGAATCTCGGGGACTACACCCAGTGGGTGCACTGACGCGCCCCCACGGAAGAAATCAAGAGATCAAAGTGGCCAAGAATGAAGGACTTACCCGGATGGCGGCTCGCGTCGACAGGAACTCCTGGGTGAACTGCTGCAGCAGGGTGGCTTGAGCTTAAAGCCAGCTCCGGACCCCTTGAGCCGCCACAGTCAGCTCGCCAGTCCCCCAGCTGGGAGTCCACTCGGACGTGGCGGTGCTGTCTGCCTCCAGATCCTCCGCCGACTGGCCTGCGCCCGCGACTCGGCACGACTCCGGCGGAGCGGCGCCTCCCCCTGCGCGCCGACGCGTCACCGGCTCCACCTCGAGGCCGGCTCCGCCCTCCGGCTCACCCCTGGCCGGCTCCTCTGGCACCGCCAATGATTGGCCGCCTTGGCCTGCCCCGGTTGGCGCTGCCGGCGGCGCTCTCCCCGCGAAGAACACGGGGTCCTCCCTCCTCTCCGTCAGCGGCGGGTCTTGGACGATCTCCTCCGCCAAGGGCAATGGGGTGTCAGGGGCCACGGCTCGGAGGGGAATGGCGAGCAGCGGAGGCTGGTCGCGCGAGCCCTCCGCCTCCGTCCCCGCGGTCGCCGCCTCCGCCTGGGCCTTGGCCGCCACGTCGTCCTACTCCCTCGCCTCCTGGGCGGCCGCTTTTTCCGCCGCCTCACGCTCCTCGCGCGCCTCGCGGGCGTTCCGCTCCGTGGCCTCCCTGAGGTCGGCGCGGGGGTCCACGCGGCGGGAGCTCGAAGACCCTCCAGCCGGCCCCACTACGGAGCCGCCCGGACCCCGCTCAAGGGAAAGCGGCGCCCTATCCAGCAAGCGGGAAAGGGTTAAGAAGAATTTTCAAACAAGAGAGAACGATGCAAAGCATGTGACAAAGCAATCAACGACTTATGCTGAGACCGCCTGAGGCTGCTTCACCGCCTTGCGGAAGCGGGCCGCTTTCGCAGCCGCCTCATCTCGCTTGGTCGCCGCAGTGGAGGCTTTGGACTTCTTCGGCCGACTGCCAAAGAGGCCTGAAGCGGCCCGGCGCTTCTGTGCGCCGCCGCCTGCAGCCGGCGCGATGGACGAGCCCACGCCCTGATGGTCGGCCGCCGGCTGGCGACGTAGGGCGACTTCGGCTTTAGCATCATCCGGCCAGTCCTCGAAGCTGGCGGTAAGCCTTGAGCCCCCGGGCTCGGCGTCGTCCCCCACGACGGCGTCTTCCATGGCGGCCGCCCCCAAGTCCGGGTCGTCGACGTCGTCCGCTGTGCAGTCGGGGGCGTACTGGCGTTCTATCCCCGCTGCCCCGTCGTCGGCGGGAGAAGGGGGTTCTGCTAAGAAGAACCGGCCGATCAAAAGCCGGCCATCGTAAAGTCGGCTACCAACGAAAAGAAGAAAGAGAGGAAGGCTTACCACGGGCGGAGAGTTGGCGCGAGAATACGGCGCCTTGCCGTATCGCCAGTCTTCGGCGAGCTTGCAATTGGAGATGTAATTTACCATGTACGATACCTCCGCATGAGGCATCTCCCTGGTGCTCAGCCGGCTTGGGTCGAAGCGGCCTGTGACGCCCGGGTAATTAAGCTACAGTAATCCCCGCTAATGATGCCACGTCACCTCGGTTACTGTGGATAAACTCGCGTTAGTTTGGAACCTAGTTCGAATTTCAAATTCAAAAATCGAGTAAACAATAAAAGTTTTCAAATATTAAAATTTAAATGTTCGGAGTGAACCAAATAATACATAGGTAATTATGGTGGAAAAACCAAACTTTGATAAAATGTTTAAAGGCCCTAAAACAATTAAAACAATAGTGAAAACAATTAAACAAATGCCTATTGAATTTATAAAATGCTAACACTATTTTATTATGGGTTAAGAATTAATCTCGTAATAGTTTATTGGTAAATACAAATTAGGCACTAGTGGTAATTTTATAAAACTGAAAATAAAAGAAACTACAAATAAAAAGAGACAAGAAAATATATATAAAAAGAAAAAGGAAGAAAACCCCCAGGCCAA